>NW_016157639.1:88468-234747 GCF_001687245.7 Rhagoletis zephyria | reverse complement strand
TTGCTGCGTTCACCGCATCTAACATTCCAAGTGACCTGTTTTTCGCAGGGTTCGCGCGTACCGCAAAACGTCGCTACTTCTGATACACTGCGTCTGAATTCCTTAACTTGTACAATTAGTGTCGCAAAAAGCGTTTAAAGCCTGCGTACTGAATTTATTTTTATGCCAAGGTAATTTTTACCCAAAAACGTAATGCTTCGACGGAAATGTGGCTTCTAATTGTTGATGAATTGCTAAATCAAATGCCGTCGCAATCGTTGCCTGTGCGTCCAATATTAAAATTGATACATAAATTTAAACTCACACGCTGGTATATTTTAAAAGCATACGTTATCAGATGTAGATTAATCAACAAATATTAATTCGACGCTAAAATTGTTTTATGTTGAGTTTACTCAAGACCTGAGCAAACTACAGCTGGTATCGGTTTATTCGCCGATACAAAGACGAGGATGGCTCATTAGATGGTTAACGAATTGCTTTTCAATTTGTTTTCGCCTTTTGCTAACTTGTTTCTTTGTTCTTGGGAAAGAAACTCAGTGCGCCTCTTGAGGTGCCTAGTTTAGACGGAACGACGAAAATTTTCCACTTCCCTATTGGCGCTTAGGGGTAGCCTTCACGGCCTAATTGGAGTCCTTTTTCTTATACTTCAGAGCTTTCACACAGGAGATATTGAATCTCAATTGCAATTTGCACATAAAATGCGCTTTCTGGTTTTCTTGCACTACTACTTTTACACTTTTTTGTTCACAAAAAATTGATTTCAATTTTTCACACAATTTTTCTAACACTGCGATACGACAATGGCGACACGAACACCTCAAACGAGTCGACGAACGAGTAGCTGAATCAACGCTGAATAAACATGAAGGCTGAAAGTGCGCAGAGTCGTATGCGAAATACAAAAATCTGTGCATAATTGTAAATGAAAAAAATTAAAAAATTTCTTTGCAACAAATGTTCCAAACTATAAAATAGTGTGTTAACTGTTAAATTTGCACGTTTTTTAACCCTCTTTTGAGTTTAAATATAGTTATTTGGTGTCAAGGGGATTATCTGGAATGTATAAAGAAACGTAGCCTTAAGTTTTTATTAGAATTTGCCACAAAGAGCTGGATCTTTCGGCTTTTAATTCAAAAGCTCCCCTAGCCTAATAAATATGCACTGTGTATGCTGCCTTAAATTCGAAGATTCGAAACCCTTTGAAGTGCTGATAATGCAGTGTATCAGTATTTTTTATAAGCATCCCTACAAGACAATGATAAATCTGCTTTTTGAAGATGCTTTATTTATTTATTTGATGTCTAAAGTTGAAATATTACAAACTATACAGTTATATTTTTAGTTACAAGTTTAATACCTTAAATGAACTTAAAGAGTAGATGCATGATTTTGATTCCGACAAGTCATTTCTAAAAATTCGAGAAACAGTTCCCTACAAGAATTGTGTGATGGAAACTAACACATTCTCATTTATCTTACTAACACATTTGCAAATTTTGCGTTGGTTAAAAAGAGACCAATATATAAGGCCATAAGTTGGTAGAAGACGGAAGATCATATGTACACAAATGTTTACATCAGATTTTTCACACTGCCCTTTAGAATGTGATAGAAACTTGTAGGTAGCCAGTGACAGAAATCTCTATCAGCCTTGCCAGTCAAATGATTTGTCAAATGATGGTCACTGTTCTTGCAGGGATGATTTGTCAAATGATGGTCACTGTTCTTGCAGGGTTGTACTCCGACAAAGCCCTATTAATGGGGCATTTGCATTTTAGACGGTGCTATCTATTTTCCTAGTTCTTTTGGGAATTATTAAACAATTTCCAAAAAAAAAAAACGGCTTTAAATAGTTGCCTTCCTGCCAAATACGTCTATAAAAAGGAAATATTTGTAATAGCTTAAAGGCCAAAATAAAACAGAGCAGTGGCAGTTGTTAAAATCAACTGTTACTGCTAATATTGGCAGTCACTGCCGCAGCAAATAAAATACGGCGTTGTCAGTGACAGCTTTTTTGACATTCCCTTTTGTTTGTTTATATTTTTGTTGCTGTCTTTTAGGCAGAAAATGGCTGCATTTTATTTATGTCAAATTCAGCATGCGAAGTTTGCTGCGATAAAGGCAGTGGCAGTGAATTTAGAATTTGGGCTAAACTGAGCAGTACTGCCAGCTGCCACTGCTGTATTGTGAGTCGCTTCATTGGACACCACACTTTCTAAAAAACAGCTGATTTCGAAAAACTGCCACTACCACTGCCACTGCGTTATTGTATTTTGGGCTTAAATTGTTCAGAACTTAATTTTTCATTAGCCGCGTCTTGCAGGGCATTATCAAGCCGAATTTAGGCAAGGCGCATCCATACAAGGGGTGGCAATTGCATATAAGTAAACTTAAAGTCCCGTGCATTTTGTTATTGCTTTTGGTACTTCAGGATGCCAAAACGAAAGGGAATAGGAGGTAATTTTCGTCATTTTCGTGCATTTCGTTTCGTTGGCATCCTAATGATGCGCCATTTCGTCTTGGATGACATTCTCGTGTACTAGTGTAGAGGCAAAAATATCCAATCAGCTGTTTAATCAACACCACCTTGTATTGATGCGCCTTGAATTGAGGTATTCATGAGCCGATTACAACCCTGTCCTTACATTGACAGCTAAATTCATGGGATATTCTTTCGAAGTGACAAATTTCCCCCATCATATGATCGAAAAAAAGATTGGAGCCAGTCGAAAATTTTTACACGACGGACTGACTTGGGGTGGCGCGCAGGCACACATTTCTACCTATTCCTGCTATTCTGCAAGTAAAATAATTTTTCACATACCTGGCAGTTCAGTTTTACTGATTTTTGTCAATAACTTATTCAAATTAGATAAAATTTAGCAAACGCGTGGAAAAATTAACTTTACATGTTTATTTACTGCAATTTTTAGGAATCTTGAGATTGTGAAAACTGGATTCCATCGGTGAAATCTGAAAATATTCTGTGTGAAAAGAAAAAAGAAAATTTGCAAAGATGGCACTCAGCGACGCAGATGTACAAAAACAGGTGAGAAGAATTCTAAAATATATCAGAATAATGGTCTAGCAACGGTGCAAATTTTCCCCAATTCAATTTGCCATAGTATTTTTGCGAAAATCCAATTGGAAAATTTTAATGCAGCTTTATTTAACGATATGAACGATAGCAGCAGTGTTGGCAGCCATCATGTCATGGGATTTATGTCATGTGAATACGGAGTGTGTGATAGTTGTGAATACAAAGAGAAAAGAAACAGCAAAGTGCTAAAGCTAACTATTTTTATGACTCTCAATTGTTAAAGAAAGAATTTACATAATTTTATAAAAAGTTCACAAAATTTAAGGGAGTTTTCACTTCTTATTGGAAGGTAGTGAGCAAAAATCAACGGCGCTAGTCATGTGACACACTGGAGATTATGGTATTAGTGTGAGTGAGACAAAATGAGTATCATGCTTAGTTCAAGGCAGTTATCTCGTTTTATTGGCTGTAAAGTACTGATGAATAGGAAATCAAGTTGGGCTAAGATAAATGGGGTCTAAAATTTTAAAATCATTAGCTGATGAAGTGGGTGGTGAAGGATTTTTTTGGGAAAGGATAGTTGTGGGGGTGACAAATACCAAATAACGAACAAACATATCACAAATAGGCGGAGTATTTTGCAAATCTGATCATTATTTTGATAGGCCTGTCTAGGACCAATGCACCCGTCTTGCTTATTTATTGTTTACATATTTGGCGCTTGAAATTTAAATGTACGGTCCGATGGTGGACTCGAGGATTCTCCGAAATTAAAATTTCAAAGCTTAACTGGGGGCATCATGTGATTAAAGATAGTGGGAGAATGAATAAATATAAATGTGTAGGTACACACATATCGCACACTGAGATCGAAAGTGCGATCAACTCGGAGGGGGGGATTTACATCCAAATTTCCCGATATGTATATACTATGTACATATACATATGTGCGTGAAACACTGAGTTAAACCGGAAACCCAAGGTTAAAATAAGATACATTTTTACTTGGTAATAATAGAAACGAATACGTTTTTGTTTATAAAATATTTAACAAATATTTCGATACCTTTATTAATCGCAGATTAAGCATATGATGGCTTTCATTGAGCAAGAAGCCAATGAAAAGGCCGAAGAAATCGATGCTAAAGCCGAAGAGGAATTCAATATTGAGAAGGGACGTCTGGTGCAACAACAGCGTCTCAAGATCATGGAGTACTATGAAAAGAAGGAGAAGCAAGTGGAACTGCAAAAAAAGATTCAATCATCGAATATGCTGAACCAAGCGCGTTTGAAGGTAATAAACTAATCGGTCGATTACGGATGCCAACCGAAGTTCAGTTGGGTTGTCAGCGGCAGAAATATTATTCTAATTGGCAACCGAGTTGCTACCTTGGCAAGTGCATGTTTTGAGCGAGCCGCGGAAATTTTGATTTTGTTTATGTATTTTTTTAACCGTTTCTTCATAATACTTACATATCGTCGCTGGAATAATGAAGTAGTGCAACATGAAAAGTATAGTTTTGAGAAAAACGAATGGGAAGTTTATATAAACCATTACAAACCATACAAATACAATTTCGTTTTTCGGGAATAAATTAGTGAGCCAAAGAGATATTTAAGAAAACTAAAGATTTTTCTAATAGATTAAAGGATTGTCTATCCAATGGTGCAATTATCGAATAATAGTGTATGTGGCATTTACACTGTTTCTTTATTCGAGCGACGATATATTATATCGATTTCAGTGGCATTACCCATTAGCAACCCAGCTGAGATTGCGTTGCAATCTATATTCGACCGATTATTTATAATAAATAAACAACAAATTTCTAATATTAATATTTTAAACGAAGGTTTTGAAAGTGCGTGAAGATCACGTTCGCAATGTACTTGATGAGGCCCGGCGTCGTCTTGGTGAAGTAACAAAGAATCCCGGTGAATATAAAGAGGTTTTGCAGAAACTTATCTTGCAAGCGCTCTACCAGGCCATGGAACCGAGTGTCATTTTACGCTGCCGTCAGGCCGATATTGGCCTACTTAATGAAGTGCTACCCGCGACAGTTGAGGAGTACAAGACACAAATTGGCAAAGATGTGAATGTACATATCGATACGGATAATCATCTGTCGGCGGATACTTGCGGTGGAATTGAGTTGATTGCCCTCAATGGACGTCTAAAGGTATTTTTTGTTTAAATAATGAACTGATAGCGTTATTTTTAATACATAATTTCGACGTTTAGTCCATTTTCTATGCCTGGTTCAGACATATAGAAAACAAAAACCACATATATACGTGTTTGCATGTTTGGAATTTTCGGTAAACACTTCTGTTTTTAATTGTTCCAGGTACCAAATACTCTGGAGTCCAGATTAGAACTGATTGCGCAACAACTTGTGCCAGAGATCCGTAACGCTTTGTTTGGTCGCAATGTCAATCGTAAATTCACCGATTAAATAATTTAAGTGTAAATACTATGCAACAAACAAAACCAACAGACATACATATAAATCCTACATACATATTTAAAGATGAAAACAAGTAAAAAACACTGCAAAAAGTAGTTGAATGTGAGTTTATGATATAATTTTAAATGCATATAAGAGTTAATTTACCGAAACTTAATTGTTAGCTAATAAAATTGTCAAAATATATAGTGGATGGTAGGAAATTCATAAGGCGGAATTGCGATAATACTGCAACAGCATGAATTCAATGTTTGGAATAATAAATTACTCTCAGTGAGAAGTTTTCGTAGCAGCGAAAGTGCGAAAGAAGAGAAGACTAAACAGAGGGGCCTCCCTATAATAATTTTGAAAACGATTTATATATTAACATTGCATTGTGTATATCAATAACACCGGGTTCCATTCAAAGATTCGCTGCCGTGTTACAACACACAAACAATCGTTCAGGAGCATTTGCAAACCAATAAGATATTCATTGTTTGAAGATACATAAATATATGAAATTATTAAAACTACAGACAATGAGCGCAGATAAATTGTAAGAATGAACAAGGCAGCCAAAAGTAGACAACTTAAACAAAAAATGTGTACACAAAATTGTGTTTTTAGTTATTCAAACGAAAAATTATATTCATTAAAATGCATAAAACTATCTTAAAGCAACAAACACACAACACATGCATAAATTGTATAAAACTAATACATAATCACACATTTATATACATTCCTGTACAAAAATTCTATTATGCTCGCTATTAATTTGAGAAATGATGTCGAAGCAGCGATTAATAGAGCTCAGCAGTAAATTTAGAGTCAGGTCATGTTTTTAATGCAAACTCTATATCCACGCTTCATTGCTCGCTGCGGCTTCATGAATTGAAATACATACATATGAACATAAAATTTCCGTTTGAATTTAATTGTATTTTCAGAATACAACTATTGATGTAATTTACATTATTTGTTAAAATTTTCTGTATCTAAAATTAAAATGTTCCCTCTATTCGGTTTAATTATAAACATGCACTATTAATTGACGTTTGTTGGTTGCCTAATGTTAAGCAGTTTATATAATTATATAGTAGCTTGATTAGACATTAATTGATTAGACAAAAATATAATCTTACAAAAAGTTACGGGCACCGCACTTATTCGCCAAAAGGCGTGCAACACAGCAGAGATGGCGACAAGACGAAAAAGGAGGATGGTAAACATGTGGAATTGCATACGTACAGATGAGGTGACCCATAAAGCTTGAACTGTGCAGCAGTGTGCACACACCATCACCAAAAGGCAGTTGGAAATATTGGTAATAATGCGTTAGAAATTATTTTAAATGTGTGGCATGCAAAATGTGTATGTGAATTACACGAAATTTGTGCTCTGAACATGTGCTCAAATGGTGAGCAAAAAAACCTCAGCATCGCTATCTTTCAAACACTGAAATAAAAGCTCTTTATGTTGTGTTCTATTCGTTAAACAGCATTGTAGTTGATTTCACTGTGCGAAATGTAGCGCTCGCCGAAGAGATGTGTTCGGAAAACAAATTTATTTTCCTACGTAGCGAAAAACTCAGTCTCATAAAGTTGTTTGTTTGTTGGTTGAATGCGAATACGGGATTTTGCAGTTAAAAATATTTACGAGATGTCAGTTCGTCTTCGCGCAGGCGTGTTATTAAAGTTTTTAAGTGCTTAGAATTATTGAAATAAAATACTGTTTCAAAAGTATTTTAAAGTACTTAAGAGTTTTATTTCACAAGCCTGTAGTTAAGTTTTGTGGAGTTGCTTTTTTGCTGGTTTCTCACTATAGTTTATTATAATCAAGTGTGTATATGTTTGCCACAATTCTTTTAGTAATCTAAATGTTATCAATAATCAAAAAAAAAAATAATAATAATGTATAAAAGTGTTGGAAATAATGCTACTGCACATTTTATAAATAACCTTGCGTATATGAAAAGTTTTAATGAAAAAAATTGGAAATATGTAAATCTCCGCTTGCTGCTGTATGTACGCATCTGTACGCATCTTTCCAACAGAGTCCTCGCTGCTGCTACTGCCTGCTTGCCTGTTGCCACCTCGCTGTTCATATCAAATGAGCTTTAGGGAATGTTTGTAGCTTATTAAATGTTTTAAATTTGTATTTTTTGTGCCGTTTTTGATTTGTTCCTTCTCTTCTTTCGACTTTCTGTTAAGTTTAAAAGTATTTTCCNTTGGAAATATGTAAATCTCCGCTTGCTGCTGTATGTACGCATCTGTACGCATCTTTCCAACAGTGTCCTCGCTGCTGCTACTGCCTGCTTGCCTGTTGCCGCCTCGCTATTCATATCAAATGAGCTTTAGGGAATGTTTGTAGCTTATTAAATGTTTTAAATTTGTATTTTTTGTGCCGTTTTTGATTTGTTCCTTCTCTTCTTTCGACTTTCTGTTAAGTTTAAAAGTATTTTCCATGATAAAAGCATAGCAAGGTAGAACCGTTCTCTCATTTTGTCGGCCATGATTTTTTTTTGAAGTTTGCCAGCATTTTAAAATCATATAAAATTGAAAATAAAAAATTTAAATTGTTCGAAATTGTTGTTGCTTGAGATTGAAAATGAAAATGTGTGTGTGAGTTTGTGAGTAAATTGAAAAATTAAAATGTTTGGAAATGTCAAGAATTTTAAAAGTAACTCTCAGCGGTTCTACCTTACTATATTTTTATCATGGTATTTTCTTTGTAAATGTATAATAAAAATTGATTTTTTTTTTTGCAATTTGTGTAAAACAAACTAAAAATATAAACAAAAATGCTTTGCCTTTTTTGCTTTAATTGCATACTTATTATTGTTAGCATATAAAAATGCAATATTTTAGAACTAACACATACACACAAATATAACTAGTTCACCTAAATAACCGATGATGGGGAGCTGCATTAGATTTGCTGTTATCATCATTGTTCCAAAAAAAATAAAGTATACATACACAAACTANCTTTGTAAATGTATAATAAAAATTGATTTTTTTTTGCAATTTGTGTAAAACAAACTAAAAATATAAACAAAAATGCTTTGCCTTTTTTGCTTTAATTGCATACTTATTATTGTTAGCATATAAAAATGCAATATTTTAGAACTAACACATACACACAAATATAACTAGTTCACCTAAATAACCGATGATGGGGAGCTGCATTAGATTTGCTGTTATCATCATTGTTCCAAAAAAAATAAAGTATACATACACAAACTACATACATGCATATAAAATGATATTTAATATTAATAAAACAGTATTTGATTGCGACAGAGCGTACGGAAACGAAAAACAGAAGTGAGTCTTGATGTTGGGGGGTATTGCGGCTTTTGATTGATTCAGCGTTGTTGGTGTTGTATTTTTTTGCTGTCGAACCCGCCCAGATCGGGTAATATCTCAGTCGTTGTCGTCAAACTCAACTAACGGAAGCCCCAGTAAGCGCGCAGCCTCAATGGGGTCGGGACAAAGTCGTTAGCTGTGTCGGGTTTTCCGGGCATACGATGAGAGATGTTTCGAGTCGTGGGGTTTCTCTCCGCATGCCGGACACTCATATGGCACATCTGCGTCTAATCTGCTCAGGTATGAGTTTAACCTGCTGCAGTAGCCAGAGCGAAGTTAAGCTATTGTGGTTCTAGTCTTCCGAGGCAGATGAAGCTCCGTCTCGTCGATGTCAGGTGGTTGTGGGCCTGGAACGGCATTCACAGGTCTGGAGTCTACATAACTTGGACACCACCCTTTGGGACCCCCTGTTTTATTTTTCTAGGTTTGCTCGATTTGTCTCTAAACATTACTGACGAGTGTCGACCACCGTTTAAGCAGCGTGGAGTGGCTGACGGTGCCAAACGCCTTTGACACGTCCAATGCTACTAGAATAGTTCTCTCACAGGGACGATTGCGGTTTAGGCCATTGTCTCATTGTCATATCGTCATTCAGCTCGCTTTCCAGATTGTCTACATCTTTAACATGTTTTTGCAGAAATTATTCTGATTATTTAATTTAAAGAAACGAAAAACCTATTACTCCAACAAAGTTTTGTAAAAAACAACTCGTATAGTTTAAACTTTAAATCATCATTTATTTTAAAATTCTTAATCACTATGTGTCGATTGTTATTGTTAATATTTTCTATTTAATTATAAAGCAACTACATAGTTAAAACTCCAGTCAAAGGGAACTATTTTTAGCGTTAACTTTTCCAATTTAAATGTATTATGTGTACATTACGTGAAAGTGTGTTCTTACTACAATACAATAAACGTATTAATCATTCTATTTACTCTTGATATAAGATTAAAGAACATTTATTAAATACATATTCAAGTAAATGGATATTTTATATACATATGATGTACATACATACGTTTGAGGGATAGGAAATATCCCAGTAGATAATTTCAGCAGTTAAAAGTTCTTCCGAGAGGCCTTCCTGCGAGTCAATAGATCTTCCACTCTACATTCCTTTTTTTTTGTATGGAGTGGCAGTGTGTGGGAGTGTTGAAGGCCTTCTTTCGCCACCCATGGAAGGCCCTCCAGAAGGGCTTTTATAGGCCGTATTTCAGATGGTTTTTGGAGGAGCTCTTTTAAAGTTGCTAAAAATCATACATACATACATTTGAAATATTTGCTTAAGGTTCATATCTAATATGTGTTATTGCAACTTAAAATGTTTATTGAAATTCATTTGTAATGGCAAATATAAATTTTTGCAATAGCGTAAATTGTAGGCCTCTTAGAACAGCTTTACTTAAGAAGGCCTAACTAAATTATCTTCGGGGATATTATTGAATTGCAGTGATTAGTTCCGTTCAATTAAATAAAAGTATTGGTAAAATGTATTGCAAGCAGTGCGGATCATATATGTATGTACAAGTAAATAAATAAATACAATTATTGAAAGTTAAATTTATTGCAGAATTAAGTAATTTATTTACATCCACAATGTTACCACATTGCATAAAAACAGGTATAGTTATTAAAAATTGTTTGGTCCAGCTTAATTAACGTTTTTCATATAACGTTTCAAGCATGATAAAAACATAGCAAGGTAGAACCGTTCTCTCAATTTGTCGGCCATGATTTTTTTTGAAGTTTGCCAACATTTTAAAATCATATAAAAGTGAAAATAAAAAATTGAAATTGTTCGAAATTGTTGTTGCTTGAAATTGAAAATGTAAATGTGTGTGTGAGTTTGTGAGTAAATTTAAAAATTAAATTGTTTGGAAACGTCAAGAATTTTAAAAGTGACTCTCAGCGGTTCTACCTTACTATATTTTTATCATGGTTTCAAGTACATATTTATTGCGCTTAACGGAAAATTTCAGATCTAAATTTCTACTTCTCTTAAAATTTAAAATATTTTATTTTTATATTCTTTAAATACATATGCATGAAATTTACCAGTTAAATCGTATACTATTAGTTTTTGCAGCGTTTTGATACCATATTCACTTTGCCGCCATTGCAATGCTTACCATTTGACGCACAACATGAACATCCGTGGTGGTATATGGCTCTATATCTTGCTTACCCATCGTGACATCGCAATCCATGCGCGCCACGCCGCCATTAATTGAAGGTGCACCTGCCACAGACTGTGCTGAAGCATGAAATTCTATACATTTTGTAACCGTCAACAATTCATCCAGATTGCTTACGCTAATACCTGCACCTGGCATTATGACGATGTCACGATGTTTGGCAATTAATTGTGCGAGATTTTCACTTCCCTCGATAGCAGTCGCACGAAAGCCGCTACTAAGTAAACGCTTAAAACCCAGCTCCTTTATTATAGTGACTGTTTCATGCATCAATTGCGGATTGGTAAGATCGAATGCTCGATGAAATGTGACTGGCATGCCTGCAGCATGTTCTATTACACGATGACATTTTTCCACATCGATTGTACGTTGGTCGGTGAGGGCACCAAAGACAAAACCATCAGCGCCATTTGCACGCAGTAGTTCCAAATCCAAAAGCACTACTTCCATTTCTGAGTTTGAGTAGGTGAAGTCATTACCGCGCCTCGGCCGTAGCATACAGTAAATGGGTATGCTAATGAGCTTTTTGATCGTCTTCAACGAACCAGGAGATGGTGTTAGGCCGCCTTCTGTCAACGCCGAACAGAGTTCAATACGTGCCGCCCCACCTTCCGCTGCAGCTAGTGCTGATCCGATTGAGTCGACACAAACTTCCAATTTTATATCGTGTGTAGACATTGAAACTACGAGTTTTCCTTTTAGTTTAATCCAGGGTCTGTATTAATTTCAAAATATATATATCACCTGCCAAACAGTGACCAAAACAAATTTATTAGTGGTGGTAGATACTAGCTCTGATCCAGTACTCCATGAACTTACAGGATTTTACACGAACTTGCAGGAAGTTACAGGAAAAATTTTCCCGTACTCCAAAATCCTCCAAAATCGTGTAAATGAGAGCGACTTTTGGTGAGTTGTGTAGAGAATGAAGTTGCAAGATTTTACCCGAACTTTTTCTTCTGGTAAAATCATGAAAAGTGTCAAGCAATCACTGGTTGACGTTTTTACAAGAAAAATGTTTTTTTTGTTCCCGTAATTTTTGTTGTTACTCACTTTTTACTCTCACTTCAGAGAGTACTTTTGTTGTTTGACAGTTTTACAGGATTTTTCACGAAAAGTATTGGATCAGAGCTACTTTTCGTGAAAAATCCTGTAAAACTGTCAAACAGCAAAATTACTCTCTGAGGTGAGAGTAAAAAGTAGCTCTGATCCAGTACTCCATGAACTTACAGGATTTTACACGAACTTGCAGGAAAAATGTTCCCGTACTCCAAAATCCTCCAAAATCCTGTAAATGAGAGCGACTTTTGGAGAGTTGTGTAGAGAATGAAGTTGCAAGATTTTACCCGAACTTTTTCTTCTGGTAAAATCATGAAAAGTGTCAAGCAATCACTGGTTGACGTTTTTACAGGAAAAATGGATTTTTTGTTTATTTATTTTATTTATTTATTTCATATTTTTGTTATTATTATTTTTGTTATTTTTGTTATTACTCACTTTTTACTCTCGCTTCAGAGAGTAATTTTGCTGTTTGACAGTTTTACAGGATTTTTCACGAAAAGTATTGGATCAGAGCTCATTTTTGGAGTACGGGAACATTTTGCCTGCAACTTCCTGCAAGTTCGGGTAAAATCCTGTAACTTCATGGAGTACTGGATCAGAGCTACTTCTTTTTATATTTCTCTTGTGGCAGATACTTGCGTACCTGGGACTGTACCGGTTACTCAATAAGGCTGGGATACTATCGTTAGTAATATCGAGTTGAAAACTGTCACTATTGATAGTTTTTGAAAACCAACGATGTCGGTTTTAGCGAAACTTCTCTCCTTACATCTCTTAACATTACATTATTTGTTTTCATCCAAGAAAATTCACAATACATTCGGCAAACAAAAATGTTTAGTTATTGGAATTCCATACCTGTTTGTGGAATTTAGCCACCATTTTAGAAGTGTGATTGAATTCTTCCCCTTTTTCTCCTGCTTCCAAAAACCATCCCTGTGGATGGGAGTGTCAAATTTTAGAAAAAGCTACTTACAAAACCTTTAATAATTGAACCATGTGTTAAGATCATGAAAAGTGTCAAGCGATTACTGGTTGATGTTTTTACACGAAAAATGCTTTTTTGTTCCCATATTATTTGTTGTTACTCACTTTTTACTCTTACACCCGATTTACATGATTCAAGTACTTGAAAGCAATTCTTGCTCATTCTCTTTTGTGTTTTCTATTTGCTTTTACACGTTTCAATTCTGTTGAATTCAAGTTTTTGGTTCTTTAAATGGGAAGCAACGAAAATGCCAAAAGCAAAGCAAGAAAGTTGAAACGACTTGACGGTACAGACGCATGTGTACTCGTCCCTTTTCTTCTCACCCCTTCTCTTCCACATGCGAGCAGAATTGAATTCAATACTTGAACTGTGTAAAAGCAGTCTTACTTCAGAGAGTAATTTTGCTGTTTGACAATTTTACAGGATTTAGTCCCCTTTCAGACACGTCAAGTCTTGCTTTCAAGTCTGCTCGTTCGTAGGCGAAGGAGGTGGGGAGAGCGGGGAAGAGTACAGATACCACCGTACCGTCAATTCGTTTCAAGTTTTCCTGTCTCTTTT
Source organism: Rhagoletis zephyria (assembly GCF_001687245.7). Classification (NCBI taxonomy): domain Eukaryota; kingdom Metazoa; phylum Arthropoda; class Insecta; order Diptera; family Tephritidae; genus Rhagoletis; species Rhagoletis zephyria. The sequence goes on along the minus strand of NW_016157639.1, from coordinate 221,076 downwards.
GATATTTTCGGTGCTTCCCATTTAAGAACCAAGGACTTGAATTCAATTAAAGTTGATGCGTGTGGAAGAAAATAGAAAACACACAAGGAAATGCGAAAAAAATTGCTTCCAAGACTTGACGTGTCTGAAAGGGCACTTACCACGAAAAGTATCGGAACACGAGCTTTAGAACCGATTCTCTAAAATCGATTATTTCGAGAATATCTTCGATTCTCGAGTGTAATCGGAATCGATTTTTTATCTATTATATCTATACAATCAAAAAAGTCAGCTGTTTGTGGTCGATTTATTTTTTAAATAATCTAGATTCGGTCACAAAAAAAAACAATTATTTGATTGAAAATGCGAATAACAAGTTTATTAAGTGCAATACCTATTAGGGAACCTGTCCACCCAAAACGAAATGTAAGTGTGCTATCATGAAAAAATTTCTTTGCCGCGCAAATCGACCCCCATCCAGCCAGGAATTCTCCAGGAAATCTTTTTATATATTTTATAACCTCTTCTTTGCAGAATAAATTAAAATCTTTGGCGATTGTGACCGCCGGCGCGACCGTTTTTTATGCGGGCGTTTGCGTTTACAAAGGCAATGAGAAATTCTATAAAAATACATTAATGCCTTTGACGCGATACTTGCCGGCAGAGATGAGCCATAACTTGGCCGTGTTAGCTTGCAAGTATAAAGTTTTTCCAGCACCACGTCAACCAGACTCACAGAATTTGGTACGTATATAAAAACTTTATGCAATTGAAATAATCTCTATTTATATGTATTACAGGGCATTGCATTTTTTCACAAAAAAATATCCAACCCAATTGGCATTGCAGCCGGTTTCGATAAGCAGGGTGAAGCTGTCGAGGGTCTGACAAAACTAGGATTTGGTTTCACTGAAATTGGCTCGGTTACGCCTGAACCACAACCTGGTAATCCGACACCACGTGTCTTTCGGTTAGTGAATGATGAGGCTATCATAAATCGATATGGCTTTAATAGTGAAGGTCATCGAGTGGTATTCGAGCGTTTAAGCGAGCTGAAAAATGTGCGTGGTTTTGACGGTGTGTTGGGTGTAAATCTGGGTAAGAATAAAACCTCAGATTCCCCTATAGCAGACTACGTAAATGGCGTCAAGGTATTTGGTCCCATAGCAGACTACTTAGTGGTTAATGTCAGTAGCCCCAACACACCCGGATTACGTGACTTACAGGGTAAGAAAGAGCTCGAACAATTATTGGCGGCAATTGTTGAAGCCCGTAATTCGTTGGAAGTCAATAATAAAATTCCCATTTTATTAAAAATTTCACCCGATATAAGCAAGCAAGATATCAAAGACATAGTTGGGGTTATAAATAAGAAAACTTGCCGTGTTGAAGGTTTAATTGTATCTAATACTACAATAGCACGCGAAAAGTTAACGGAAGTAGAACTGGCTAATGAAATCGGAGGTTTAAGTGGTACTCCTCTACGATCAAAATCAACTCAATTAATTGCCGATATTTACGCGCAAACCGGCGGTAAGATTCCCATTGTAGGTGTTGGTGGCATTTCTTCAGGTCAAGATGCGCTAGAAAAGTTGGAAGCAGGCGCCTCGTATTTACAATTGTACACAGCCTTTATATATGAGGGACCGCCAGTAGTCACGCGCATTAAGAAAGAGTTATCCCAACTATTGGAAGAGAGAGGTTACAAAAACGTGCAGGAGGCTGTGGGCAAACAGTACAAAAACTATCTTAGTAAATAACTAAGACACTTCGAAATACTTGTGTAGATAAGTAAATAATAAGAGAATTGAGCTTTATAGAAATACATACATATGTATTTTATTTTCGAAATTTATAAAGTATTACGTAAAGATGTAAATATATGGTTTTCTTAATTAATATTCAAAGCTGCTTGTATACTCTGATTATCTATCCCAATTATTTTAAGATGGGTTAAGAGTTGGCTGGCTGCACGTTAAGTACCCTTCCTTCGATGAAATGGGTATTTTTATTAGACGCACTATTGAAGCCATCGCGACTGCTGAATGATACAAATCCGTAACCTTTTGAGAAACCCAATTGCTTGTCAAAAACTATAGCAGCGTTGGCAACGTGTCCAAAGTTTGAAAAGTAGGACTGCAGTTCCTTTTGACTAACGGTCCATGGCAGATTACCGACAAATAGTTTATATGAATTACGTGCTACGCCAGACATGGTTATTTTTTTTTCTTTATAACACAGCAATTTGGTAAGAAATATGTATGTTTGTATATTCCGTTTAATGTTCTCTTGTTATTTCGATCAAGTGAATAGTATGACCGCCCATTAATTCGACCAGATCAATGCCAGAGCTTTTACCAACGTCGTCAATGATTATTGGCACCGCACGCAACTTCCACTTCTTTAGCAGCGCTTCAATAGACCAATCTGCGCTACGCTCTTGGTAAGTGCAAATAAATTTTGCACCGGTATTGCGCTCCAGTAGAAATGAAATACTTACAAGTATATCTTCGAATACGCTTGGGTCGTAAAAACAGTCAGCACCGATTATCAAATCAAGTGATCCAATATTAAAAACACTATTTAGTAGCAGCCCCCAACTGAAACCGATTACTTCTATATCCTTCCCTGGCACAAGGTTATTAGCCAAACAAGATTTACGTATGTGCGCTAACGACTTTGGCAATATGCAATTGTCGCTTAGTATAACACGTGCACCACACTTTGCAGCCAAAATACCAGGAAGCGCTGTGCCCGCACCCAACTCGAGTACACGTTTGCCGACAAGGTTCTGGCGCCTTTCCCACAAAAACCAAGCTAAAACAGGGGCACACGGCCAAGTGTAGAAGGAGTAGCCGCTTTGTAAAAGCTATAAATTAAAGTGAAAATTCTAGTTACANTAACTCGAGTACACGTTTGCCGACAAGGTTCTGGCGCCTTTCCCACAAAAACCAAGCTAAAACAGGGGCACACGGCCAAGTGTAGAAAGAGTAGCCGCTTTGTAAAAGCTATAAATTAAAGTGAAAATTCTAGTTACATCATTGTTGGACAAATGCATACTTGAAAAATCCGTTCGTTTATCTATGTATTAACACATAAGAATGTTTATGACATATTTACCTCTGGTATTTTAATTTCCAAATTCTCAACAGATTCAGCTGCTACGCCGTTTTCTGATGCACTTGCGCTTTGATTGGTAAATACAAACTTCCTGATATGCTCAGCGATATCGCTGCCACCACTACCAACACTGTCGATTTGTGTATCAGTCGCGCTTGTTGCCGCTGTCACCGATGCTGCCGATGTTGTTCGTTCCTTATCGTTTTCTTCATTTAATTGATAACCACTGGTCATATTTTGAGAGTTTAAAGGCAAGACTCGATAAATAACACAATAGGCAATGTTGTTTTTAAGTAATTAAGCAATGAATATACAAATAAACTACGCGGCTTCAAAACAGTTTTAAAAAGTAGAGCTGGCACTATCGATAGTATCGATGGTTTGCTTATTATTCCCACTATCGATAGTGTCGTTTCTATAGGTTCCCTGTAGTAAATCGCGCTGGTTCAGAACTAGCGCAGAACTAGCTCTTAAAGAGGCGTTACTGCTTCTCGATCTATCCCACAACCCAGTCTAAATATACAAATCTAAATTTTCAAATCAAGTTGAGTCTAATTATGGCAAAACTGAGCTTTAAATATCAGTAAATGCGTGTATTCATAGTCAGCTGTCGAAGCGACGCCAACGCCAACGCAACGCCAAAGTTGTAGGTTCTTTCCCGTACGCAACGCGCGATCCCGCGGGTGCCCAAAACAGCCCAGAAATCATTCCCGTACTCAACAAAATGGGTAATAGAGAGCGAAAGTTGGAACGTATTGGATCGTAAGTGTAAAAATGGATAAAGGTCGATGTTCACGATAATTTCTTTCCCTATCTATCCGGACCGGATGCGGTAATTAGAGAATAAGCGAAAAGTTTGCTCTCAAAATTGGAACATTGTCCAGAAGTACGGGAACGCTAAAAAAATATTTCGTGCCCAGATTTTTAGAAACAGCTAATTCACGTGGTCTTTTTTTGTCACTTAAATGGAAACATTTTGGATTACCAAAGAAACACAGCTAAAGTGTTATTAAAATTTCCCATCAGGTGGAATTTTAGTTTTCTTCCAGTTCGCAATGCTAAATATTGTGGTTTTCGTTCATTTTCCTCTCTTACGTCCTTACTCGGTGAAAATTTCGTTGCGAATGAGGCGATTTTGCTATACACAACGCAAGCGGTTTGATCAAACATCAACATGGCGGCCAGAAAATCAAAAAATTTTGATTTTTGCTCAAATTTCCCTCAAGCGGTTTGTCAAACCTTCAAACACCCCCATACACAGCACAAATGGCTTGAAGCAAAGGGAAATTTCGCTTTCTTAAACAATGATTGGCAGCACTTTTGTGAGAAATAACGGAGCGTAATATTTNAATCCGGATGCGGTAATTAGAGAATAAGCGAAAAGTTTGCTCTCAAAATTGGAACATTGTCCAGAAGTACGGGAACGCTAAAAAAAATATTTCGTGCCCAGATTTTTAGAAACAGCTAATTCACGTTGTCTTTTTTTGTCACTTAAATGGAAACACTTTGGATTACCAAAGAAACACAGCTAAAGTGTTATTAAAATTTCCCATCAGGTGGAAATTTAGAGTAAACAATGATTGGCAGCACTTTTGTGAGAAATAACGGAGCGTAATATTTCCTGATGCGCTTCTGTGAAAATTGTGGAAATTTCTTAAAAACTTGTGATTTTAAGGCTAAAGTATTTTGCATTTGTACACGACAGCAAAGTGAAGCAAAATGGATGAAGTTATGGCTTTTTTCGATTTCTCGAAAGAGTTTAAGCGCGAGTCTGTTCCAAGGGGTTGTGTTTCTGGGAGCCTTACTGCGACTGCGGGGAAAATTGATAGTGGCAAACCCATTAAACGTGAATATTTTGGAGACCAATATTCCAAAAAGATTGCTGAAAAAGAACGGAGGCGAATGTTAGAGGTACAAATTGTGAATAATTATTTGCGCAATGTATTTATGATATTTTTGTATTAGGAAAATGACGATCCGATGGAAGATGCTCATTCATCACGACACGGTGCCACTTCGTCGACCTGTATGGATGAATTAGAGGACTTGAGTGAAGAAGAGGAAATTCAACCCAAAGTACATAGAATTGAAGATAACGTATACACTAAATATAACTTTGATTTGAAACGCGATGAATCTCTACCTATACACGATAATAAAGATCAAATCTTGGAGTCCATACGTAAACATCCAGTTGTAGTGCTTGAAGGTGACACAGGCTGTGGTAAAACTACCCAGGTGAGTTAAAGAATTACTTAACGTAAAGATAAAAAAAAATGCCGACGACTACATATCCCTCTTTTGCTCCAAGAGTGCGATAATCGAAAATTTAAAACTATATAAAAACGGCTTTAAAGTTTAAGGTTTACAGCTATCACAACATGAGGGAAACAAAAACTGTCTTAAAGTTATCCTCGGAAATCAAAAGAGACATGCTTTTTGGACCTTATCTCCGCGAATGAGTCTAGATGCTTACAGATAAATCGGAAATCCCTGTAGAGTTTAGAACAATAGAATGTCTTGAGACGGTAACAAATTACCGTTGATTCACGGTAACAAATTACCCCAAATCCACGGTAAAAAAATACCGTACTTCCACGGTAAAAATTATCGTAGATGCACGGTAAAAATTCCCGTATATCCACGGTAAAAATTACCCTAGGTCCACGGCAATATCAAGATGTTTGCTTGCCTTAGATCCACGGTAGGAGGTTATGTGAATTACGTCGAATATGTGTTGCCGGAGAAGTGGGGCAGAACTTATTTCTCTGCGTTGGCGGCTTTCGGCAGCGCTTAGGGATTATAACCCTTACTACGCAAAATTCTCTTTTCTGTGTTGCCGGAGAAGCGGAAATTCTTTCGAACTGGGTTTGAACCACAAAAACCAATTTTTTCTATTAATTAACTGAACTATTAACCGAACCGAAAATTTCCACAAATGTTTGATCCGAACCGAAAGCCGAATCACTTTCCATAAAGCTTTAAACTTTAAAGGTTCGTTTCAACCAATTTTCAGTAGATAAATATACCAACTTTTTTTCTTTTTGTTAAACATGGTAATAGCAACCATGTTTGTTCACCATGGACAATATCAAATGTAAAGGCAACCCATCTCATTTGACAGGTACTTGACCCTTAACATTGCGCGTTGTTGCACTTGACACTTGACAATTAAACTTGCGCGTTATTTTTTTGTTTTTCGAACCGTTGAACCTAACCGAAACCCCGGTTCAAAGACCAAAAGACCGCTTTGACGAACCAATCCAAAAGTGCAAAAACGGTTCGAACCGCTGTACCGAACCGACCAAATTTTTCATCCGGTTTACGTCCCTGATTATAACCTTTACTACGCAGAATTCTCCTTTCTGTGTTGCCGGAGAAGTTGCATAACTTCTTTCCACGTGGATATACGGAAATTTTTACCGGGGATCTACGGTAATTTTTACAGTGAAAATAAGGTAAACGAATGTCCGGCATGCGGAGAGTCGCCCCATGACTCACAGTATGTCTTCTTATACCCTCTAAACCCCACGACGCTAACGCCCCTGTCCCTATGGACAGACCCCGTCGAGGCTGCACGCTTCCTAGGGCTGTCGTTAGTGGAGCTTGGCGACAACGATTGAGGGACTAACCGATCTGCGCGGGGTTGTTGTAGCCGCTACAACAACAACATGCCGGTTCGAACAGACTATCCCATTTTGACTTGATATAGGGCGCTTTTGACCCAAATTGTGAGATAAGTAGGGCGTTATTGAGCCATTTTGTCAGATAGGGCGTTTCCGAACCGGCTGCTGAGATAGGTCTATCTTCCCCTTTTGATTGGAAGCAGAGTTCCAGCTACGAATAGCATTACAAAGAGTATAAAACAGAAATCTGTTTTATTTTGTTATATTATATATATATATATATATATATATNCTGGGATAGGTCGATCTTCCCCTCTTGATTGGAAGCAGAGTTCCAGCTACGAATAGCATTACAAAGAATATAAAAAAGAAATCTGTTTTATATTGTTATATTATATATATATATATATATATATATATATATATNGCCGCTACAACAACAACATGCCGGTTCGAACAGACTATCCCATTTTGACTTGATATAGGGCGCTTTTGACCCAAATTGTGAGATAAGTAGGGCGTTATTGAGCCATTTTGTCAGATAGGGCGTTTCCGAACCGGCTGCTGAGATAGGTCTATCTTCCCCTTTTGATTGGAAGCAGAGTTCCAGCTACGAATAGCATTACAAAGAGTATAAAACAGAAATCTGTTTTATTTTGTTATATTATATATATATATATATATATATATATGTATATATAATAGATGAATACATATAGCTTATTTACTTCAATGCTGTCATAATCCAAAAAGTACAAATATTGAGTTGAATATGCAGAAATTACAGCTACCTCTTTCTATATTTTTTGAAAATTTCCTTACTGTATCGACTTTAATTGTAGGAAAAGTTACATTTATTAGTTTTCTTTAGGAATCATTTTAATATCTTCTGATAATTCGGCTTCTAATAGTTCATCTATTTGTTGTTCAATCCCTTCTTCTTGATGTACTTCCGGCATATTCTCAGATCGGTATTTATATTCTTCCTGCGATTCTGTTAAATGCACAGTTGTAACATCTGATGTACTTCCGTCAGCGTCATCGTGTTCACTTAAATCTATCGNGTTACATTTATTAGTTTTCTTTAGAAATCATTTTAATATCTTCTGATAATTCGGCTTCTAATAGATCATCTATTTGTTGTTCAATCCCTTCTTCTTGATGTACTTCCGGCATATTCTCAGATCGGTATTTATATTCTTCCTGCGATTCTGTTAAATGCACAGTTGTAACATCTGATGTACTTCCGTCAGCGTCATCGTGTTCACTTAAATCTATCGTGAGATCATTTAAACTTTCACANAAGTTACATTTATTAGTTTTCTTTAGGAATCATTTTAATATCTTCTGATAATTCGGCTTCTAATAGTTCATCTATTTGTTGTTCAATCCCTTCTTCTTGATGTACTTCCGGCATATTCTCAGATCGGTATTTATATTCTTCCTGCGATTCTGTTAAATGCACAGTTGTAACATCTGATGTACTTCCGTCAGCGTCATCGTGTTCACTTAAATCTATCGTGAGATCATTTAAACTTTCACAAGACTCTAGTTCTTCCAGATCTTCCAACAAATCGTCAGGTAATTCATCCGTAAAAACTGTGCGAGCCGACATTCGTCTTAGGTTTTTATATTTATTTGATTTTTCTTCGTTCGCCGCTCCGTCATCGTCCTCAATCTTTTTGTGTGCATGAGTAAAGCCTTTACGTTTCAAATTACGCCTTGTGTTCTCTTCTTGCACTGATCTATTTTTTCTGAGTACGCGTTCTTCATCGTTAATTATGGTATGCATAGTTTGAAAACTCTCTTCGATACTTTTGAAAATCGAAGTGGATGGCAATGATTGTTTATGCATGCCACTTGAGTTAGATTTAACCAACATTTCCTTCATCTCATTATACCCATCTTCAAGTACGCACAGTGCTGGGAGTATACGCCGAGTAGCCGGAATGTCTTGTAATTGCTGTCCAAGTTCCTTACCACTATTCTTACAGCAAAATGCAACATTTTTTTTATCGTCCAGTTTATCATAGTCAACCAAATCGTCTAATGCCACGCAATAGTTAAGTGCGGTAAATCGAAATGCTTTTTCTTGCAATAAACGCCAAAATACGTAGCGAGGAGCGTCCATATCTGCAGTCTCGGGCAATGAATCTATGAAATTTTTTATAGCTCGCCATGTTTCTAAGTTGGTTTCGATTTTAATAAAACGCTCAGTTGGCTGTTTGAAATAAATCGCATAAAGTAAGTATATGCAACAGATTCTTCTCCGTAAGCGTTCTTCATCAAAGTGTTTTGCAGTTGTATTTTGATGATTGCCTTCCGCTGCAAGTTTTTTGCTTTTGCTGTGGTTACTCTTATCAGCTTTCTCACTCTTCCGCAGTACACTCTTTGCGTAGTACATTATCGCTGATGTCGTCTGCATTATCTCAATATACGAGATTTGTGCGAAGTAAATATGTTGAAATTGTAGCGTTTTCCATTCCTTGCAAAATGAAGCAAAAGAGCTATTGCCGCTGCGGACGAAATTTTCAAGCAATTTTCTGCAGTCATAGAAAATAGCGGATTCCATGGCCTATTGGCTGTTGGTAACTAATAAATGCCAAGGACAAAGACCCCAATGCTCCAGGATAAAATGATTGAAACTGGTTTTTTTCTTGAGGAAATTGTCAAAAACTTAGAGCAGTGCGGCCAAACTTATGGGATAATTTTGTTTTTGTTCATTAGGGACATTTTTGTTTTTGTAGGGGAAATTTCCAAAGTACTTGGTAGGGTGATTCTTATTTAGTCGAGACTTTGGAGAAGTACACATATCGATGGTCCTGTGCAATAACAGCACAATTCAAAATTCGAAAAACAAAAACTGTTACTACTGTTAAGTGATTCTTGTCTCTAATCCTTGTCTAGTCCATTTCCATCCCTTACTCAAGTAAGCAGTAAGGATTGTTAAAGTAAGTACAAAAGATGAGACATGGACTCGACAAGGATTAAACACATGAGCCACTTAACAGTAGTAACAGTTTTTATTTTTTGAATTTTGAATTGTGTCGTTGTTGCACAGGACCATCGATATGTATTCAGGGTTGTTGCGAATATTCGCATTCGCATTCGCAACCGCAATAATCAATGCGGAGCTTTTGCGAATGCGAATATTGTTCAAGTGCACTGATAAACGTATATCTGGCAAACAAAATGATAACTTTTTGACTGTGGAGATGCTACGTTAAAACTTTCCCACTATGTCCCCCTTCTTTTGTAATTTATAGTCAAAGGGTAAGATCTTTCAATAGGTAATTCCGGCGGAAATTTTCAACGTCAAGCTATAAAGAGAATCCGTAATTAAAAATAAAATGGAAAGTGTAAAAGTTGACAGCCAAGTTCACAAATCAAATAAGAATCAATGCAAGGCGAATTTAATATCTATTGAGGAGTGGGACTTGGCATGCAATATATCGTTAGTATAATATGGAAAGGGCGTAACTCACATCGTCGCTGAAATACAAAAAGCCGTAACTAACTAAAAATCCAAAATTCACTTTTTGATTGATTATGATACATTTCATCGAATCATAAGTCCCCACATCGATTTTTGCAATAAAAAATTTTAGATAGTTGTGGCTTTTTTACGTTTAAGCGACAATGTGAATTTCGCACTTTCCATACTATATTAACGACATGTTGAAAATTTGCGTTCATTTGCCTCAAAATATCAAAGCACATTGAGCGCATGGAATGAACAACAAAACGGATTTGATGGCTTTTAGTACCGACAGCGGTGAGTAACTAATTGTGACTACCTGCAACTAGGAAAAGTCGAGCTCAGCTAATAAAAAAAAAAACTAATTACAAGCTTTTCATGGCAGGTGAACTTTTCAAATTGCCATATCCACCTATTTAGAACCTCGCTATAAGCACACATTTTTCAAACCAGTCACAGAAGAAAGGATTAAAAATGAATTACAAAAACTAAAGTCGAAAAACATTGATTTTTTAAACATCCGTATCCGCATTCGCTTCCGCGGATGTCTAAAATTCCACATTCGCAACATCCCTATTATGTATGTATCATAGGACGGTCTGGAAATTTTCTTTCGACATTAGGGCTGTTCAGGATCTTGTGCATATGATCTTGCGATTGCATATTTCGGTGCAATATTGCAAATGCAAATCCAAGACAGTTTACTAATATCCCGGCATGATTACGATAACCGGGCGACAAATTTTGAACAACGACATCGATAGAGGTTTTTGAAACAAGTATAACGGTATCTTTTTTGTGGGAAACGAGAACCACAGGAGTTACCAAGGGTCAAAGGTCAAATTCATAATGTTTTATTTTTAGTCCAAATATCTCGAAAACGAAAGGACGGATTTAAAAATGCTTTTTTGGACCAACACGTACTCGCTGTGAGCATATTTTTGTTACTTGACAGTTTTAGGCCGGTTCCTCAATGTTTCGTTAACACTAAGGGCCGGCTGTTCAATGTCTGATTAACACAAATCGGAGGTAGTTAAGTTTGACAGTGTTGCGGATTTTAAGGCCTTTTTTATATACATTTGTAGAAATAGAAATTTTTATAATAATCGTTTTAAAACGTTTTTTTTCTCAGGTACCTCAATATATACTGGACGAGGCCTACGAGAATAGGGAATATTGTAAAATTGTTTGCACACAACCACGTCGTATTGCGGCTATATCTATTTCTAAGCGTGTCTGCCAAGAAAGAAAATGGGAAGTTGGTTCAGTGGTTGGCTTTCAGGTAAGCTATGGATAACAGGGTGCTACAAAAAAGTCATGGAATGCACCCGAAGCAAAACCTATTGTAGGTTGTAGCTATGGTCGAGTACAGAATAAAAATAGGTTCCGTATAGTTCCTGAACCCTCCATTTTTATTTTATTTAAAAACAACCGTTATGTTCGTACTTGATGCGCTTATCTTTCAACAACTTAACTATTTTTCATCCGATTTTAAAAACCAGCTTTATTTTTAAAAAGGATCTATAGACCTTTAAAATGATGTAAAACCATACATGGTTAGACTTAGCTTGTGGTGAGTTTTCATCGGTTATATTTTAATGAGCCCCTATTTTTCTTAATTTTTTTAACTTTGACCATCGCTACTTTCAAAAATTTCTATAAACGTTGCCAAACATGTAGTATTTCCCTAAAAGGGAGCTTGTTAATGTTTAACCGATGAAAACTCCCCACAAGCTAAGTCTACCCATAGTTGTTTTCGTTTACTCATTTCCAGTAGAATCCAGTAAAAGTTTTTACGAATGTTCATGTTTTGGTATTTCCGTACGCAAACACTTGCAAAGTAGGGAAAATTGAGAGATCGAATATTTCAGCTGAAGTTGCAAGTTTTTACTGGATTTTTACTTGTAAGAACTTGCCAGCTGGGGCCTGTTTCTCAAAACTATAAATTTACATGTTACAAGTTACAAGCTACAAGGTACAAGTTCTCATTTTAAGAACTGACCGTATGTTGCTGGATGCAATTTAAACTAATAAGTAAACTGTTTATGGTGTTTTGCTGCGAATAAACAAGAAATTTATCAGCTGTTCATGGAAACTGCAAATTACTACTGGATTGGCGTTCGCGTACTTTTTTGGATATTTTTTCTATAAGAGCAAATTCTCAGAATTAAGTTACTGGAGAGGAACTATACGGAACCTTTTTTTATGTTGTACTCGACCATAGCTACAACCTACACTAGGTTTTGCTTCGGGTGTATTTCATTACTTTTTTTTGTGGCACCGTGTAATTGGTTTATTAGAATATGTATTTACAAATACACTTTTCTTTTCTATTCCTTAAGGTTGGTTTACATGCCAAAACATGCGAAGATACACGCTTACTTTACTGCACAACTGGTGTGCTGCTACAAAAATTAATCAAAGAAAAATCGCTTAAGCAATTCACGCATATTATTCTTGACGAAGTGCACGAACGTGATCAGGAAATGGATTTTCTACTTATAGTCATAAGAAAACTACTAACTACAAATTCTCGTGACGTAAGAGTCATACTTATGTCTGCTACCATTAATGCAGGAGAGGTAAGTAGTGCTCGGCACGTACAGTTATAAATTTAGTTTGGGCGTTAAAATAAAGGCTTTGTTTTTTAGTTTTCCGAATATTTTACAATACGTCGGAATCCAGCGCCAGTTTTGCGCGTTGACTCGCGTCGTCTCTTCCAAGTGCGCGAATTCTATTTGTCCGATCTAGGTCGCATTAATACTACAGTAAGTGCACATATTTTTGTAATCGATTAATACTTTCTTCAAATTATCTGTATTTTTCGTATATCTTTTTGCTTTGTAGAACATCGATGTGGATATTTCTGACCCCGGCATCTCAAAAGAAATGTATAATATTGCGCTGAAATTGATTATTGTTATAGATAACATCGAGAAACAGGAAGCTGCTGTTTCAGCCGAAATAAGCCCACTGCCCCAAACATCTATACTTATTTTTTTGCCCGGTATTAACGAAATCGATCAAATGTGCAGCAAATTGGAATTACTTAGCGAATCTGATGAGTATGTATATTTTTCAGTATATCAAAACTTAACAAAAAAAAAACTCTGTAATCTTTTTCTTTTTAGAAACAATGTAAAACTCTTTCCCATACGTTTGCATTCGTTGATTTCACCAGATGAACAAAATAAAGTATTTAACAACCCACCAGGCGGTTTTCGTAAGGTTATATTGGCTACAAATATTGCAGAAAGTTCCATAACTGTGCCCGATGTTAAATATGGTAAGTAAAATACATAACAATACATTACGTGTCCTAAAAATGTTTATTAATTCCTCATTCCTTTAAAGTCATTGATTTTTGTTTAACTAAATCTCTTATCACCGATACCGCAACCAACTTCTCTTCTCTGCAATTGCACTGGGCATCACGCGCTAATTGCCGTCAACGTGCTGGACGTGCGGGTCGTGTGATGAATGGCCGTGTATATCGAATGGTCTCGAAGAATTTTTATGAAGTATGTACATTTTTGGACTGAACTTATAAATTATTTAAAATCTTACAAATACTTTAGCACTATATGGAAGAATTTGGCACCGCAGAAATGTTGCGTTGTCCGTTGGAAAACGCTGTACTCAAAGCCAAACTACTTGATATGGGACCACCTCCTGATATACTCGGTCTGGCCATGACACCACCAAATCTTTCCGATATACACAATACTATATTAACACTTAAAGAGGTGGGTGCTCTTTTTACGACAGTGAATGGTGTTTACTCCATACAAGATGGTGATTTGAGTTTTATGGGACGCGTGATGGCAGGCATGCCGCTAGATATACGTCTTACGCGGCTCATATTGCTAGGCCATATATTCAGTGCATTGGAAGAGTCCATAATAATGGGTAGATTTATACTTTATAAATATTTAGTTTATTTTTTCCTAATGTTTAAAATGATGATTTTTGTAGCTGCCGGCTTAAGCGTGCGTTCGATTTTAAAGTCTGGACACGATAATCGTGGTCAGGGCGAAGCGGATGCATATAAACAAAAACTAATATGGGCTGACGGCTCTGGTTCGGATCTATTTGCTATCTACAGTGCTTATAGGGTGAGTTTTTTTTTATCACAACGTCATTTGATTACCCACTTAAACTGCTTTTATTTGTTTTCTTAGCTTTGGGCTACACAGCGTGAACAACATAACATCCACCATGAAGAAAACGAGTATGAATGGGCCAAGCGTCACTTCGTTAATTTGCGTTCAATGAAGGAAATGCATTTGCTTGTCACAGAATTACGTGATCGTCTACAGGCTTACGGCATCCGTGAACAGACTACATATCAGCGTGTTTGTTGGGTTGAACGCGAAAAGACAATTATTTTGAAAATCATTATTGCTGGCGCATTTTATCCTAATTATTTCACACGCTCCAACTTAAATGATACTGAACGTGAACGTGGTATTTACCACACTCTATGTGGCAATGATCCCTGCAATACGGTATACTTTACTGGCTTTAATACACGCCACATTGGGCAGCTCTATGCGAGTTCAATTAAAGCCCTGTTTCGTAGTGTGTGGATAGATCCTAAAAATATCGAAGTGCGTTTTCAAACAGGCGCAGAACGGGTGTTTGTCACATTCAAAAAAGATCTCGAAAATGATGCGGAAGATAGCGCCTATAGATTAGTTGTGCCAGGGCGTGTAGTACCCGAGGTATATATGGCCGTGCGCATGCGTATGCTCGGCATGCGTACCACTATACGTGTTATGGAGTAAGTATAACGACAAAGTGATCTAATTTAAAATAAAATCTTCCAATTTTTTTAATTAAATTTCTTAAAGCCCTCGCAATGAAGTGAGATATGCAGAAGAGCGGCGTATTGGCACGATGGTTGAGGGTGTTTGGCAGCCTACTAAAAAGCAAATAAAAAATCCCGAATTGGTGGTATTGCCGTCAGTGTTCCAAAAAATGATACGAGGTTATATTACACATGTACGAATGCCGCTTCCTGTGTATTTGTTTACTCGTCTGTGTAATAATTACAAATGATTTTTTTTTTAATATGCGCATTTAGATTGTTAACTGCAGCAAATTCTATTTTCAACCACTCTCTGAAATGGAACGGTTACGTGAAATTCATGCACTACTGAATAATCCTGAAGACTTAGAGCGTGGTCGTTTTAAGAGTCCTGCAGCTATATCTAAAGGCATGATGGTGGCGGCACCTTTTGAAAATAAATACCATCGCGCAAAAGTGGTAAAAGTGTTGACTGCAGCTCGCCAGTATTGCCAGTTTAAGGTAATTTAACATACAATTTTTCTAAAGGAAACTGAAAGCTAAAAAGTATGAGTGAAATAACTTACAAATGTTCTGCTAATAGCGCTCATAAATGTTCTAAAGCTGGGCGACTACGAGCTATGTTCGATAATTTTTTGTTATTTAATTTAGAAGATATAGCAAAGATATCCTTCAAATTATATATGATCATTGATCACTCATCATTTTTTAGGTTTTCTTCGTCGATTACGGCAACACGGATGTAATAGATTTCGAACAACTGCGCCGCTTCTCCTATCGCTGTGAGTCGCTCATTGACATACCGCCACGTATGTTTGAAAGCCGCCTAGTCATGGTGGAGCCGTCATCGGTAAAATCACCCAGCGGTAAATGGCCCGATGAAGCTATGGAATTCATGCAACAGACAGCCGATGCTGGCGTTGTAGAAATTGAAATCTACTCAGTGGTTGCTGGCGTTTCGAATGTCATTATAAAAACTGCTACAGGCACGCTTAATGACATACTGGTTGAGAAGGGCTTTGCACAAAAATCAGATGAGAATTATATGTCCAAGGTTGGTTACTGCGATGCTGGCAATCTAATTAATTCTTAACGGCTTTTATTTTCATTACTTACATTTTCGAATTTATAGGCCGATCATGATTTTCGCTTGCGAAAGCAATCTGTTGCTACACGTTTTCTTGACGAAGACCATTCCAAACAAAATGAAGAATATTTGCGTTCAATACAACCAGAGGCTGATTTGGAAGTCGATCCACCACCGCGCGAATATTGCACGAAATCCATTAATTTGCGTGGTCCTTATAGTGCGTTGGAAACGAAGATTTTTTCGGCTGTGCGTATAGGTACCTGGAAGAGTGTGAATGTCGAACGTGATTCGGTGAATTCGGTATTGATCGATACAGATCCACAAGATGTCCATGAGCGTCTCATAGTGGCGGCTAGTATAACGGAGGCACAGAATGCAGAAACACTTACAGCACGCGCCACAACACTGATGCCAAATATACACGGTTTTGGTGCACTAATGACACTGCTCTTCAGTCCGACTATGCAGATAAAACGAAATAGTAATAAGACAAAATATGTTGCCATTTTGGCGGGTTTGGGTTACAACAAAGAAACCTATAAGCCACTCTATGAAGAGCATGATATTGTTTTGAATTTGGATGCTGACATATTGAAGGATGATTTGGAGTTGGTTAGTAAAAATTGCTCTTGATAGCTATGTTATTTACATAATTATAAAATCGCTAACGTATTTTCAATGAAACTTTTTTTTTATATTTTTAGATCAATCAATTACGTTACTGCATGGACACAATTTTGTACACCGATCCAGGTGAAGAGCGTCCAACCATTTTACCAAGTAATCGCGCTTATCTAGCAGCTAAAATTAAGAACTTAATTGTCAGGTAAGGCCGGCGCGAAGATAAAATATTACAGAAATATTCACAATATTTTGACATAGAATGTTAATATGTATTTATATTTTCGTTTCAAATAGTTCTTTTTATACAATTTCGCTCACTTTCTTACACTTCTCGGTTTCAGTATTCAAATTAAGAAATATTTATGTGCGAGGAGGGTTACTGTGCTTAATTGTTTACTTTTACTTCGATTTCAGACTGCTAAACAAAAATCGCAAATACATTGAGACTCATGTAGATAGTTACGATAATGTCTGGCAACGTTACGATCCGGAAGATGTAATAGAATCCGAACCTATTTATGGACATCGCTCCCTGTTCCCCGTGCATTCTGCACTTAAGTTGTATGATGAGAAATTCGATCGCATACATGCATTGGGTGTACACTGCCAGGAGCTGCATCGATTGCGTCAATTGTAAGTTGCGATAAATTTTCCTCAAAAAGGTACAATTAGACTATAACTTAGCATACTTTCTATTTTAGTGATGGTGCCATACAACCGCTCACTTGTCAGCTATGCAATCAATCTTTGGAAAATATTGTGCAACTGCGTATACATTTGCTTTCACAGTTACATCGTGATCGCGAGCATCAGATACGTTTCAAGATGCCGCGTTAAGTTGCATGGCTGTGAATTATTTTTACTGATAAAACGAAAAGCATTCGTTTATAAAACTTCAAATGGATATATAATTAGTTTTAAGTTTTTTTCTATTATTGACGATTTCGGTTTATAACTGTTTATTAACCGGATAAAAAAAAAACAAATGTAGGGATTTATAAAGCTTACTGTGCAAATAGTTGGCACATTGAATTAAAAAGTGAATTTGTTTTTTTTTTTTCATTCAACTTACTACTCATCATTAGATCATCATCTGAATTTATTATATTTTCTCATTAATTTTTGTTTCTAGTTTTATTTTATTAATAAAAGTGCAATTCTACAATCATATATACTTATATGCATATGCAAACATACATTCTTACACACATCAATTTTTAAAACTGAGACAGTGAACCTAGTGCTGTCCGCATTGTCTAATCACCGTTTCGGTATAGTTATGTCTCAATTCTGCATGCAGAGCGTATAATTCTGTAATGTATTTAACGGTTTGCTACAGAGTCCACACATTTTGCTCTTATAGAGTCCGTAAATTTCGAAATTTAACACGTTGGATAAATCGAATTGTATGGTTGAGTGCATTTGCGCGTTCTCCACAATGAGTATGTTATGCTCGGTCAATTCAACGCTACAAGAACCAAAAAAAAGGCGAATAAAAACAAAATTAATTAAGCGAAAGTTTGCTCTTATACTCACTGAAAATCATAGTCGCTCACATCCACGGGATATTGATATGATTTTTCACGCAAATTTATCGTCGTCTCATTATTATTAACGGTGATATAAATGGGCGCATCATCCTGCAGTTTAGTTTGGTTATCCACCGGTCTAAAGGTGAAATAATTTTGTCCAATATAAACACGCAGGCCATAATTGGCACTTAAACCGCTCACCGGCGAAGGCAGCAAAAATACAGCCATCTCTGGTAATGCCGAACAATCGGCTGCCAGCAGCGTTTGACAGTGCTTTGCCACAGTCACTTTGGTGGTTTCGCTCAAATTGATTAGATAATCATCGAAGGTGTTAATCATGCCATTTATTACCGAGCAGGATCCTGCAAAGCCAAAAGTTGTATGGAATTTTCTATATCTGCCGATTGTTCTTTTTTAGTGCGACAACTTACGCTTGAGTCCTGAATCGTAGGATATCTCGTGTGAAGCATCGTACTTGGAGTCCAATTTTTGCAGAAACGGTATATGATATATGCGCCAATTTACGCCATTCACCTCCACTGTCAGCCAGAAATAGTCGTTTGGCACATGTAGGGAAAATTTGATTTCTTCATCTAGATTTAGGCTCTCTACTTTCCTCTCAGACAAAGCTGATACGAAATGATCGAGGCGTGTAGACCATAAATCAAACCAGGCGGGCATCTGCAGGGAGATAATTAGATGAAATATTAGGTAAAATACGGCCTTAATAGGGGATACTAAAGTAATTTGATCCAGATATTCGGTTAATATCCGTTCTAATTTGTCATCCGGATATCCGGTCAACATCCGTTCATTTTGTTAATGTCTCAATGTTATAAGCATAAGGTTATATTTTAATTCATATTATAAAAGAACAAAAAAAAAACATAGTCTATCCGTCTTTATCTCTATCCGATTCTGTCTCTATCTCTACCACTTTCTCTATTTCTTTTCTATATTTATCCCAATCCCTGCCCTTTCGTTACAATTACATTTATCTTAATCCATTTGCAATTGTGGTGAATTTAGGTGTGGTGAATTTAGGCATGGTGAGATTGAGTGTTGGATTCAGGTGTGGTGAGTTCAAGTTGATGAGTATGTGAGTGGTGAGTTTTCCCTATCTACATATAACTACTTCCATCTTAATCTCTTTCCTTTATTTTATTTTTACTTTTATCGTTATCCTCACTTTATATTTTTTCCTATATTTATCATTATTTTTACCNAATAGTCGTTTGGCACATGTAGGGAAAATTTGATTTCTTCATCTAGATTTAGGCTCTCTACTTTCCTCTCAGACAAAGCTGATACGAAATGATCGAGGCGTGTAGACCATAAATCAAACCAGGCAGGCATCTGCAGGGAGATAATTAGATGAAATATTAGGTAAAATACGGCCTTAATAGGGGATACTAAAGTAATTTGATCCAGATATTCGGTTAATATCCGTTCTAATTTGTCATCCGGATATCCGGTCAACATCCGTTCATTTTGTTAATGTCTCAATGTTATAAGCATAAGGTTATATTTTAATTCATATTATAAAAGAACAAAAAAAAAACATAGTCTATCCGTCTTTATCTCTATCCGATTCTGTCTCTATCTCTACCACTTTCTCTATTTCTTTTCTATATTTATCCCAATCCCTGCCCTTTCGTTACAATTACATTTATCTTAATCCATTTGCAATTGTGGTGAATTTAGGTGTGGTGAATTTAGGCATGGTGAGATTGAGTGTTGGATTCAGGTGTGGTGAGTTCAAGTTGATGAGTATGAGTGGTGAGTTTTCTCTATCTACATATAACTACTTCCATCTTAATCTCTTTCCTTTATTTTATTTNATCTCTACCACTTTCTCTATTTCTTTTCTATATTTATCCCAATCCCTGCCCTTTCGTTACAATTACATTTATCTTAATCCATTTGCAATTGTGGTGAATTTAGGTGTGGTGAATTTAGGCATGGTGAGATTGAGTGTTGGATTCAGGTGTGGTGAGTTCAAGTTGATGAGTATGAGTGGTGAGTTTTCTCTATCTACATATAACTACTTCCATCTTAATCTCTTTCCTTTATTTTATTTTTACTTTTATCGTTATCCTCACTTTATATTTTTTCCTATATTTATCATTATTTTTACCCTTGTGTTTATTCTTTATTCATCTGCATATTCACCTTCACTTTTGTCCTTATATAAGTAAAGTGCTTAATGTGCTGATCTTTGCCTTTATCTTTGCGCATCTTTGTTTTTGTTTTAATTATATTTTTTATCCTTGCCTTTATCTTTTCCTTCATCTATGTGCTCACTTTTACTTTCATTCTTGTATTCTCTTCTGCAGGTTCTGCACTTCACTTCCGAGGAGATTTCAACTCCTGCCAATTTGAATTCACTCGGAAGGGAATTGCAGCACCAGCCGGTATGTGCATACATTTATGAAGCACTTGTTTCCGTCCCAACCATTTCCGTTGCGTTTGCCAGTTTACTCGCAACCGCCGCTACAGAAGTTTCACACCAAAAATACGGATAGAACTCCAAGCTGTAATCGATATGAAAATGAGGCGAGCACCGCGTGATTTTCTGTGTCTACTATTGTTCACAATAAGGGGCTGCATGTGCTTAAGATTAGGCCACATTAAAGTCTAGACTTCTTTCGTGTCTTCTGCAGAATGCATCGCAGTCGATGAGAATGTGTCGCGATGCCTCGCTGGTAGAGTAGCAGAACCGGCAAAGATCATTGGACCATATCGTGAGCTTATATAGATGTCCCTTTAGTCCGCAGTGTCCTGTATACTATTTGCCTGCCGCATTCCTACCGAACTTTGCCAATTTACATATATCCATCCCTCAGTGTGTTCCTCTCCCACCCAAGCTCCTGTATCTATTCAGGTTGTCCCCTCCCGCTTGAAGAATTATTTAGCTTTGGTCGTCGGGTGATTCGACAGCTGGAATTTCAACGGCATCGATATAAAGATTAGAGTATGCAGTCGGATTGATCTACTTAGATTTTATTGGACTTTGAAATATTGGATAGATAAACTGCGCTATTTTCTCAAAGACCGGCTATAATCGACTGCGCAAGTTAGGTAAAATTAAGTTCGTTACTCAGGCTTGGAACCNTGAGTGGTGAGTTTTCCCTATCTACATATAACTACTTCCATCTTAATCTCTTTCCTTTATTTTATTTTTACTTTTATCGTTATCCTCACTTTATATTTTTTCCTATATTTATCATTATTTTTACCAGCCGGTATGTGCATACATTTATGAAGCACTTGTTTCCGTCCCAACCATTTCCGTTGCGTTTGCCAGTTTACTCGCAACCGCCGCTACAGAAGTTTCACACCAAAAATACGGATAGAACTCCAAGCTGTAATCGATATGAAAATGAGGCGAGCACCGCGTGATTTTCTGTGTCTACTATTGTTCACAATAAGGGGCTGCATGTGCTTAAGATTAGGCCACATTAAAGTCTAGACTTCTTTCGTGTCTTCTGCAGAATGCATCGCAGTCGATGAGAATGTGTCGCGATGCCTCGCTGGTAGAGTAGCAGAACCGGCAAAGATCATTGGACCATATCGTGAGCTTATATAGATGTCCCTTTAGTCCGCAGTGTCCTGTATACTATTTGCCTGCCGCATTCCTACCGAACTTTGCCAATTTACATATATCCATCCCTCAGTGTGTTCCTCTCCCACCCAAGCTCCTGTATCTATTCAGGTTGTCCCCTCCCGCTTGAAGAATTATTTAGCTTTGGTCGTCGGGTGATTCGACAGCTGGAATTTCAACGGCATCGATATAAAGATTAGAGTATGCAGTCGGATTGATCTACTTAGATTTTATTGGACTTTGAAATATTGGATAGATAAACTGCGCTATTTTCTCAAAGACCGGCTATAATCGACTGCGCAAGTTAGGTAAAATTAAGTTCGTTACTCAGGCTTGGAACCAAATTTATCTCTTTGATATCACTAAATTCTAACTGAAACTACTAAGCTATTGGGGAAAAGTAGTTTGGGCCTAAAAATAAAGCGGCTTTGAAATCGACAAATAGTTAGCGTGCGTCAATCCTATTTTCGCGAGTCTTCCAAGATTTGGCGTATTGTGAATGCCTGGTCTATTGTGGATTTGCCAGGTCTAAAGCCTCACTCATAAGGTCCAATTAGTTCGTTGATAACTCATCCCCGCCGTACTTGAATAGCTCGGCTGGCAGGCCGTCAGCTCCAGCAGTTTTGTTGTTTCCTAGCAGATTAATTTCGATTCGGACCTCGTCATAGGGAGTCGCTGGGATATCGTCTCCATCATCATAGTTGTTTGAGGCTGAGGTTCGCCTTCTCCACTTCTTATAGTGCTGTTACCACTCAATAGGATAATTTAAGTACGTTCTGAACATCGCTAGCTAGGTCGCCATGGTTATTCTAACAGGCGCTCGCCCTGTCGTGAAACCTTCTGTGAGTTACCTAACTCTCTGGGGAAATTTTCGAGGAATTTTCCTGTCGCACTCTCAATTCTTATTACTTCAAATACGTCTCGCTTCCCTCATCTGCTCTCTACAACAGTTCCACATATCTCGCGGTACGCCCGATCGCAGCTTAACCCTGTAGGCGGCACCTTTTTTTTCTGCAGCTTCATTGCATTCCTCAACGTAACAGTTGTCCTTTTGGGCTCGCTGAAATTCGACTACTTCTTCGGCGGCGGTATGCAATAAGTGGATAATTTGGCTCCACTGTTCGCATATGTCGGTTCGTTGAACAGTGCTCTCTGAGAGCAACTGTGAGAGTCTAGTGGCGAATAGATTGGCTGTCTGTTGTGACTGCAGCTTTTCTACGTTCAGTCCGTTATCGGACGTTTCGTCGTTGAGGCTGAATTTTGTCACCTTCTCCATTGAGGGTCCGGGCATTCCAGGTGCATGCCCTCAAATCGCAGTCCGTTAAGTGTTTACCATAGTCGTCATCAAAAGAAGGGGGTCTCATCCGACGTTGCAGACTTCAGGGAGCCCTTAAACCGAATATGTCAGAGTAGCCCCACTGAGGTTCCCCCTATTTCTGACGTGCCTAAGGCTTTACTCGGTGCCCAGAGTACGCGAACGAAGATTGCCATCTCCATCTTATTAATCTTAAGTCTTTAGAAATCAGAAGGACTGCTCTCTCTCCCTGCCCTTTACATTTGGCGTGATAAACAGTGATACTGATTTCCCCTTTTTGCTTCAAGATATTTAATTTCTTATTCCAACGAGAACTCTTCGTTTTTATTATCCGTTTTATGTTAAGAACCTCACTACAAATTATGCGAGGAATGCTTGGTGCATACATTTCATGAACTCAATGAGATCTCGATTTCTATCTATCAGATAAATAAATTTGGAACTCGCTAGTAAGTTTAAGGATATCTATTGTCATGTAGGCGAAGAGCAGTGAGCATTGGAAGGCATTTCTCGCCAATCCTGAGTGCTAGTCTCCAGCGACAATTATCGAGTTTGTGCTATTGCTTACAAACCTAAGTACAGCTTAGCTACTTTATAACTATTTTGTAAACAAGCAAAAAAGTCGAAGTTCGGGCGGAGCCGAACATTAAATACCCGACGCAACTATTAAATATAGTTCTTCAGCTTTCTGTAAAGTACCTTTACATGGTAAGCAGAAAAGTTTTACCCCTATTTTCAACAATTTCGATAGTATGTTCAGTTAGACTTAATGATATAAACTTATATAGTTATATGTGGGCGGTATCACGCCCATTTTACCAAAATTCTATAATAATGTTATCTCTTTTCAAGGGATTGTTAGTATCAATTTTGAGTACACTAGCGTCCTTAAATTTCGAAATATCGAAGTTTCAAGCATTTCTGAAATTTACTGTTTTATGAAAATCGGGCGTAATCTTAGTCCGATTTCAAAAATTTTCAACGTTTTGCTTTCATGTGGTAAGCTCAAGAATCATAACGAGTTTGGTACAAATTAATCGAACGGCTGCAGGTATCTAAATTTTTACTCGAGTTATCGTGTGCACAGACGGACAGACGGACGGGCGAACGGACAGACAGTCAGCGTCTATATCTATCTCGATTAGTTTTGCCTGTTACAAACAAGCGTTATGTGAACAAAGTTATAATACCCTAGTGCACAAGTGCGCTCGTGTATAAAAAAAGAGGATACATGCATTTTCCCTTCACTTACATTATCAAACTTTAAATCCATATCGTATTTGGTGATCGATGTGAAATTCTCAAAATTGCTACGCTTGCAGTACTTTGAAGTCGGTATGGGACTGAACTTGAGTACTTCCTTGGGGCAAAAATCAGTATCGGTAAGAGGGTTGTCTGAGAGCAGGAAGTCGCGCGCGTAATCCGATGGCTACAAAATTAGAGATAGGTATACATAGAATTATATAAAATTTATTTACTTCTCTCATACTAAATTGAACTTACACCAGCTCTTCCAGAGAAGTGCACCTTCGATACGTTAAGCGGATTTTCGTTGGTTTTACTAGCATTGCCAAAGACCACGTCTATATTGAAAGTATGCGGTCGTTTTGTGAAAACTAGTGGCGCATAGGTGGCGTTGATTTGTGCCTGAAAGGATACGATTTTTAAACAAT
Source organism: Rhagoletis zephyria (assembly GCF_001687245.7). Lineage (NCBI taxonomy): Eukaryota > Metazoa > Arthropoda > Insecta > Diptera > Tephritidae > Rhagoletis > Rhagoletis zephyria. The sequence goes on along the minus strand of NW_016157639.1, from coordinate 196,225 downwards.
GTTTTTCTATTAATACTTAATCAAGTTACATATGAGCAGCCATGTATGGCTTATGTGGTATCTAGATAAGTTTAGCTTAGTCAAAGCACATCGGGACGGCGTAAGATCCGCACATTTGTGATAAAAATATCGTCGAGTTATTTTGTACACCCGAAGAAATTCCATATGAAAATAACTGTTTATAGAATTCGTCGCTGAGTTTTTTGGTGTTACTACTTATTTTCGCAGAAACGTATTTTTATTTTTAAATTTTAAATTTGTTATCCTCCCTACGGTCCGTCCCTATGCTACTCAAGCTTATGACATCTGTGTTAAAACATCGGCATATAACTCTTTGTTGGGGTTCGTCGATCTAAACGACGTTAAATCGCCGAAACAACCTTTGAATCCGAATCATTCCGGCTGTTGTTCAGGCTTCCCCTCTACCACAAGGACTCAAACAGTGGTCGGCGAATTATATGACCAATTAAATGGCGAATTATATAAGCAAAGTACATAAGTTTCAGTCCGAAATTTACTAAGGACGTTTAAAGTAAAGAAAGGTTAGAAAAAATTCGAGAAGCTAGATCTAAAGTTCTGGGGCTATGGCTTCAAATTAAATATTAAATCTAGCCTCAAAAAGGAGAACCTTTTCACATTGGTTCCAGCATAGGATCCAGCATAAACACCAGCAATAACGTCAGCCAAGAGATTAAGCGAAAAATAACTTTTGCCAACAGGTGCCCCTTGGGCTCGGTAGGTAATACAAAAGCAGAGCCCCTTTCGACAAACACAAATTTCGCTCTACGAGTCTGTCGTCATGTCCATTCTTCTAAATGGCGAGAAAGGTAAACGATGTCGAACAAATCCGATAAGGCTTTGGGTGCTTTCGAGAGAACTATTCTATGTAAGATCTACGGTCCTGTTCGTGTGGGTGACGGGTATAGGAGAAGATGGAATGACGAACTGTATGAGCTTTTTAACGACATGGGCATAAATAGTTAAGCGCATAAAAATACAGCGATTGCGCTGGCTTGGACATGTTGTACGCATGTATGACGTCGCTCCGGTGAAAAGATCCTTCGCCTCCACACCTATGGGTGGACAAGGAAAGCAAGTGCTCCCACGAACAAAATGGAAGGACTAAGTGCAGAAGGAACCTGACTGCATTCGGTATTAGAAACTGGCGCAAAGTCACACAGGAGAGAGGCAATTGAGCATCGATTGTCAAAGAAGACCTTGAGACGGGAAAGTTGGCGGCTCGCAATCCCAGAAAGGGTCTTGATGGTTTGCAGGCCTATAATAGGACTTAACCTCACTTCAGGTCCTTACTGTCACATTATTTCGATGATCATTAGGCAATTAGATTTTACCTGTCCCATTTTCGCTAGGGTCAGGTTTAAACTGAGGGATTTTCTGGAACGGGATGTGGCTGCCTATTCATCTAATGATAATATATACATATACACATAGTTTTGTTTTGCGCAGTGCCTTTGCAAAACCGCATATCGACCAAGACCGCAGGGCGAAAAAACTATTTTTCTTTGAAGGCTTAGACTTGAGAGGTGGGTATTATCTCTAGCTATTACTTTACAAATCGGTTGTTTTCATAACGATTTTTATGCATAAATCTCGATGCCTGGAGTTCAGTGTTACCAAATCTCATTTTTGTCACAACTTCGATTTAGGCGTATTTACAACTGGTAGATGAGGCGGTTTTGCAGAGGCATCGACGATATACATACTTGAACTTTGTCACACACAAACCCTTTTACCAAAGAGCTTATGGACTGAGCCAGAAATTTAGGCAGCAGAATTGTGTGAAGCTCGGATTAACGCGTTTTAATCACCAGCAAGTCTGGCGAACTATCGTCAATGAATGAAAACCACAAGACAAAAGCCTCTCGCATGAATTACAGCGAAAATAGTCATAGATACTCTAGGGAGAATTGTATGAGCAAAGACAATTGTACTAGCACGAAAACAGATACAATAGAAAGGACGTCAACTACACAACCATATACCAAAGTATCTTATGTACTATGTGCATATCATTTTGTATGTGCATACATATGTAAGTAAGTGTGTAGGCTTGAGTAATTAGCTCTGTTTTCGTATTCCCCAGTACCTTGTCAGTACTGAAATTACTGAGGATACGGATGTCGGTATGAATAAAAACTAAGAAATTGCTTTCTCTTAAAATTTCAGACCTTTTACTTAAATTTATTTGAATAAATCGAGTAAAAATACTGAAATTTTAAGAAAACACAATTACTTAGTTTTTAATACACGGTAAAATTTCCTAATGAAAATAGTGCTTATTTTGTCAATTTCAACTAAAAACGCCCCATGAACAAATCCTTTATTAGTGTGAATCGCTCCCAGCATCATGCCATGAGATCTATTTCTTATTGGAATATATAGTGCTATAACTGTAAGGCACCTTCACATTGGCAAGGTTTAATTATTTATTAAAATTTTTTAATGTTTTATTTAAATTAATATATCTTTTTTTATAAAAATAAAGTTAATTTTATAACAAAAACCAGATTAAATCAAGTTGGAAATTTGTAAAAATTTTTCAAATTATAAAAGAAAATCAACAAAGTTTTATAAGATTCAAACTTTGTACAATTTTTACAAAAAATACATTGAATCAACAAAGTTTCATAAAAATTTCAAACTATTTATTCAGAATTTTTAGAAAAATATGCAAGAAAATGAACTGCATATATTTTTATAAAAAAAAAAATAATTAAATATTAAATAATAAAAAATGAAGTACTCAAAACCTTTTAACACGTGGCTGGCGTTACAAGTAAGTATTTACCAAGGAAAAATCCACCAGCAATTTGCAAGTTCCCCTCTTCCAAGATAGCTTCAACCGCCCCTAATTTATGATGCTTGTTAAAAGATTTGTTTGTTTGTAAATTTAAAACAGTATTTATAAGTAGTGAAATATTTGGTTAACTCATGTTTTCCAGCAGGGTCGCTTGTTTAGCATATACACCTGCGGTTTTCAAAACAATATACCCACCCTGCAAAACATTTTTTCAGAGTATTATGAATTATAGAGAAATTTTACAGAATTCGTAAGAAGTCAACCGATTTTTTGCCTAGTTTTCTAATTTCGATTCTTTTACGAAATTTCAGATGAAAATCGGTAAAGAAATCAAAGTAACACTGCTATGGGAAAAATTTCTTGCAGAATTTTTTCAGAATTTTCTTGATTTTTCGTACAGAAATTTCTTTACGAGTTCGTGTCAACCACTTCCTAAAATTGTCTTTGAAGATTCTTAAAAAAATCCTCACAGAAATGAAATACTCCTTAAGATTTCGTTAAGATTGCGGGAACTTTGGTTTGCAGGGCAGTTGTATTTACTTACATACATACATATGTACATATGTATGTAGATGTGAACGTATAGACAGGCCATAAATCAAAAATACCACAAATACCACGCATCCATATGAGAAATGAGCTCAATTAGGAATGAGGAGTATGCCACGTGGAGATGTGTTAATAGAGCGAATATTGCTGGCATTAGCAGCATACTAAGGGCGCTACATCTGAGGAAATAAAAAAAAGCATGCTATGAGGTCTCAGACGAGTTGGGAAATGGAAATTTAGTTCTTGTTTCGTGCTAATAGCTAAGACAAATGGTAGTACTGACTTTAGATTACTCATAGCTTGCTGCATCGATCATAACCGGCAGTATTCACATCTGTAACGGATGGACCTGCCTATGTAGATGGATTAATGCATTTTCGATGAAGCACATTTTTGGGCGAATAGCCACGCTAACAAGAATAATACGTGCTTAGGCGACTACTAACTTATGTATAGCACCTAAATTGCATACTGTACTTTCGAAAAAGGGCTTCATAGATATACAGGGTGTCCTACACTACCCGTCCACCCCCTCTGAAATGGAAGGAAATGAAATTGATCAGCACACAAAAGAATAAGGAAATGTTTTTTATTGAAAACCGCAAAAATTTGATCCTTTAAAACGGGGATGCTCTATCTTTTGGCGATATTACCGACTTCCGGTTTCGAACGGAAGTGGTTTAAATTGACCGGAAGCTCATTTTTTCAAATTAGGTATACATGTTTTTACTACAGATTCGGATTCTGAGGATAAAAATACGTAACTTTAGTTTGAAACTCTTTATTCGGAAATGCCTTTTTCACACTCTAAATAACCTTCGAGCTTCAACTCGATTTGGACTTCTTAAATGAGTGAAAATGTTTTTATTGGAAAACGAAAAAAAATGAATTACCAAGTCGAGGATGCTCTATCTTTTGGTTGTATTACCGATTTCCGGTTTCCGCGGGAAGTGGGTTAAACTGACCGGAAGTAAATTTTTTTTTATATTACACGTGTATGTTTTTACTACATATTCAGATTCTGTGGACAACAATATGCTACTTTTGTTTGAAATTTTTTTTTCGGAATTGCCTTTTTCAACACTTTTCAACAGGAGTAAAGGACGAGTTAAAGTTCGAGGGAAATTTAGAGATTGGAAAAGCACTTCGGAGAAAAAGGTTTCAAACTAAGGTTACGTATTATTATCCTTAGAATCCGAATATGCAGTAAAAATAGGTATATGCCATAAAAAAATGGACTTCCGGTCAGTTCAACCCATTCCGATGGAATTCGAAAATCGGTAATACCTTCAAAAGCTAGAGTATCCCTGATTTAGTAGGCCAAATTTTTGCGGTTTTCAATGAAAAAATATTTCCCAGGGTGGTCTAGAACACCCTGTTTATATCCATCTGCATAAAAATTTCCTTTAAGAAATTTTTGTATATTCACTACTCAAGTGTCTTATAACAGGACTTATTAAAGTCATAAGATTCTACTATCTGTCCCGATATCTTGGCTATTACAGTTGGAACTTTTGTGCTCGATGTCAGAAAGCATGTGGAGCCTGTGCCTTGTGAAAACATAAGTTTTTTTTGAACTACAAAGGAGGGTCCTAACATTTTAGGAACCCCAAATTATCGTAGGTAATGCCATGTGCAAATACCTATAGGCAAAAGTGCACTCACTTAATTGCATATTTTTCTTTTATATAACTGGTGAATCTTAAATTTCTTTGTACTCAGTAAAGCTTATTAAATTTACTATCTTCTACGTAAAAGGCGTTTTCTAACCTAACGATATGACCGAGACAGCAGAGCCTCAGTATTTTAATACGCCGCAATAATTATGTAAATACACATCATTGTAAAGCTCATACAGCTCATCTTTCCGTCGTCTGCGGTACTCGCCGTCGTGAACGCTTAAAGGCTTGTTAATATTTCGCAAATGTACTCCAAGGGCCGCTTTTTCGTATGATGTCATTGCCCATGTTTCTGCGACATATAGCATCACGGGCATGATGAATGATTTATAGAGTGTGGTTCTCGTACGTCAAGAGAGAGGACTTTACTTCTCAATTGTCTACTCAATTCAAAATACCACTTGTTGGCAAGAGTGATTGTGCGTTGGATTTCGATGCCATATTGGTTGCCTTAGGCCCGGGACCACTGAAGGCTTTGAAACGAGAATCGAGTAACGGCAGAGCTTTCTCTTCCGCAAATCATCGAACATAGGAACACTTGACCTAAACAGCGCTCAGACGAAGCGACCTCGCGAGGCTGCCTAGCGGTACGAGTTTCAAAGAAGACCTGCTGTCAAATAAAGGGCTTATTACTATAGATCGTCCTTGGTCGCAGTAACTCGTTACCTTATTAAACTCATCTATTATCTAAAGGACGAATGAAAAGACACGGCTAGATGTGTTATCTGTTAAGTTAACAAGCAACTTTTACTATATAGCGGCTTCTCATCATTCACCATAATGCGGTGCTCATAGTAGCTCAACATATTTCCATGGTGGCGGCTCGTTAGCATCTACTGTTGCCACAACAAAACAATACATAACTTTCCTTTACCAACGATTACACAAAGGGCTTCATACCACCCAACATTGCGCGGTTATGACTGTCGTGCAAATATATATGTACATACATAAATCCTTCAACAGTTCGTTGACAGCGTTGTGGGTAAGGTTACTTAGGGCTTCCTCTAACTGTATGTACGTAAGTATGTACGCATGCCTTTACTAGTACAACCAACTTTTGTGCTTTCGCATTATTAACATCGTCAACATGTCTGGCTCACCTCGTCGACATGCAGTCTTCACCTGCAGCTCTGTACTTTGCACGTTGCTTGCACTTAGTTCGCTGTGTTTGATCGATAGAGCTGTGTCTTTATATTCTACAACTTCGATTTATGAGCAATACAAATGTCGAACTTTGAAATCTTTTGAAAAACGAATACAAATGCATGGAAAGTTTTGTTTTTGGGCAGATAAAATTTCAGTACTTCGTATGAAAGTTGCCAAGATCATCGGCATTTAATCGCGTAACTTTTGATTCTCTGGCTAGACAGTTTGAAATTGATGAAAACATCAGTTTGGTTTACAAGCAAAAAGTCATTCTTTTGAGTGGATTAGAAAATAGTTTTTCAGTTGCAATAAGCTAATAAAAAAAAGCAAGTTTTCCGCTAGAGAGAAGCTATAGCACATCATGTCTTCGGTGAGTACCGTTCTACGTTTAAACTCCACCACCCCACCCCACTCCAACTCAGACTGACGGACGGTTTACTAATTTCAACTTTTTTTAAAAAGATTGAATCAAAACGCGTGCAGTATCGCAAGTACTTGGAGCGCGCTGGCGTCATTGATGCACTCAGTAAGGCGTTAATCAAACTCTACGAAGAGCAGAATAAACCAGATGATGCTATACGCTTTGTACGCAAATTCATGTGCGAATCCTGTCCGGACGATGAGCAATTCGATATGATGAAGTCTGATCTTGAAGAGGCCAATAAGACTATTGCACGCTTAGAGCAGGAGCTGGAACGTTTGCGCAGTCAAATGTAAGTACAAATAGCTACACCTTATGATTCCTACTCATTCGTGTTCGTATAATGAATGCACTTCGTTTTGGCATGCAGCAAGAAAACACCCGAAGAGATTGCCGAACTATTGGAAGAGGGTTTCAAGAGCCTTACGGAGGATGAAGAGTATAATAATTCGCTATTGCGCAAATATTTGACACGTGAAGTTCTGGATGAGTATTTGATGACCACAACTGCGCCGCCCACTGAGGCTAACCTCTACGATTGCATACAATCGGGCGCCATACATCACAACTCCAGCTGTGGCGTTTATGCAGCCGATGCCGATTCCTATGATGTTTTCAATAAGCTCTTCGATCCGATCATTAGGGACTATCACGGCCAATTGGAAAATGAGAGTGAGATTTTACAAAAGGACAACGATTGGGGCAACGTCGATGAAATCGAAAATTTGGATCCGGAACGCAAGTATATACTCTCGACAAGAATTCGTATTGCGCGTAATCTTGAAGGTTATCCATACTTTCCCAAATTACGTGAGAAACAATATCTCGAAATTGAGGAAAAAGTGCGTGCTGCAGCCGAGAGCTTGGATGGTGAACACACGGGCGCCTACTTTAGCATGGTCGATTTAGAGCCAGAGATTCAACATGAAATGGTCGCACGTCATATACTTTTCAAACGTGGCGATGAGTTTTTAACCACAGCGGGCTGTTATCGCTTCTGGCCCACCGGTCGCGGTATATTTCATAATCCAGCTGAAACTTTCTTAATTTGGGTGAATGAAGAGGATCATTTGCGTATCATTTCAATGGCTAAGTGCGGTGATTTAGGTAAGCAAATAAGCAGATAAATCGCAGCAATTATTGAACACTAAATATTTGTATGATTTCGTTCAGGTGATGTCTACAATCGGTTAGTTGCTGGCTTAACCGAATTGGAGAAGTCATTGCAGTTTGCACGTCACCCTCGTTATGGCAACTTGACCGCTTGCCCCACCAATCTTGGCACAACGCTACGCGCATCAGTCCATATACGTTTGCCACTGCTGTCGCAGCAGGGTGACAAACTCAAGGCAATGGCTGAAGAGTTGAATTTGCAGATACGCGGCACTGGTGGTGAACATACCCAGATAGAAGATGGTGTTATGGATATTTCGAATAGACGTCGCTTGGGTTTCACCGAATTCGAGTTGGTTAAGTCACTGCAAGAGGGTATAGTTGCATTGATATCTGTCGAAGAGGAGCTAGAAGCTGGTGGTGGTGAAGATTAAGGACGCCAGCAAGTGGAGTAATCGAAGTGCGAGGGAACAATTAAAACGTAGTAAAAATTTTAAATTTCTTATAACGTATAAATAGTTTCATGTTTTTACACAATATTTCTGTTAACGTGTTTACGATCTCCCGTTTGCGGAGTTGATAAACTTTAAAATTACTTGTTTCGCGAATCGAATGCGTTTTAACTTTTCGCATTCACGGAATATGAGCTTGCTCAGTAGCTACCAAAAGGAAGTCTTTGAGTAAACCATAAACGTATTTGTTCACTTGCTTAGGTTACGATCAGAGTATCAAGAACGATCAAAATTTTCCTTAGTTATCGAGGCCATCGATATCAAGAGCCCGTAAACGCAGAACTTCTCTTTAAACTTCAAAAAAGATCTTAGGAAAGAGAAGCAAATCACGAAAGGAACTCTCCTGCAAGCAAACATACAGTAGGTCAATAAGTACGTTATAGGATTGTATGATCCGTAGAGTTCTCTTAAGACCAGGAATATCGCCGGTACGGATGCTAGTAGGTTAGCTTATAATGGAGGCGAAAGACGCCTAAGTAGCAACAAGTGCCGTTTAGTAGCATAAACCTCGCATGGCTTTGTTAAAACCAGGGATCCTGTGCGGAGCGGAGCAAGGAGCAGAGGATTTTAGCTGGAGCAGAGAGCGAAAAAATTAATTTGCTTCTTACCTCCCTAAAGAAAAATTTTCAATATTTTGTTTCCGTTATTTTCTGGCCTAGTAACTATTTATTTTGTAATATATTTATTGTTGTTTTTCCACACAAATTTTCACTAATAACGTCCTCAAGCTCAACAAAAAAAAAAAAAAAAAAATNGTTAATACATTTACTTAATTTATAAGATTTGTTCCCGTTTTGTTTTCTGTCAGAAAGTTCCCGAGGTTTTAGTTCTTGAACTGTTATTCGCGAGAAAGTTCCTTAGACTTTTGTTCCCGTTTAGTTCTTTTCCAAACCTTTCCGGCCACTTTTGTTCTCTTAGAAATGTTCTCGAAAGTATTGTTCGCATTTTGTTCTTTTAGGAAAGGCTCCACGGGGTTTTGTTCTACCACTGAAAACGTGCTGGACAGTTTTGTTCTCATTTTGTTTTGCTTTCGAAACGTTCTTGGCAACAAAACTACGAGAACGGCTTTGAGTTTCCGATAGGAGCATGAGCTGTTTAATGGATGAAATCTACTTTGTATGAAATTTAACGTGTTGGGAAATATTTCGCGAGTTGGTTGGCTGAAACAAATCTTGATCTGGATATTTTTGGTTACAGATGAGTGAAAATTGCTATTCTTTTCCTGTATTACTTTCCAACCCGATAGGTAGGCAGGAAAAAAATAGATAACCCATCGATTGCACATTCTATAGGCTTAATACTTTCGACTGAGTAAAAAATAAAAAATAAAAATGATATTTGAATATTTAATTAAAAATAGCCTGGCCAGGATTTTTTCAGCCAACCCACTCGCGAAATATTTATTAACACGTTAAATTTCATATAGATTTCATCCATTAAACAGATGGTTGAAGGTGGTGGCCTTTTCGGATCTTAGACTATTAAGAAGAAATTGTAATTAGCAACCAGAGAAAATTTTGAGTAAAAATGAAGAGGAAATAACTATTTATACGAAAGAGCAATTTAAGGGTTTTTTAAATTTTGTAGGAAACAATATGGTTTTAAGAAAATAATATCTATCAAAATTATAAAATATTTGACTTGATGTAACAAACAATTTTTTTTTGGTAAAAAATAATTTCTTGGGAAAAAACAAATTTTTTGGGAAAAATATTTTCGGAAAAACACTTAAGAAAAAACTTTTTTGAAAAATAAGGCTTGATTTTTTTTTATAGGAACAAAATCATGAAATTAATTAAAACAAGTAGAATAATAAAGTGGGGGAGACATTTTTTTTTACATTGTGTATTATTTTGTTTAACAAAAAAAAAAATAGGTTTAGGGATGCGTCAAAGCTAATAAAGTGTTTCGTAGAAAACCAATATTTATCGATCGGAAGCTCTTAATTTTCAAGAATTCTATACCATTTCTAAGAAAAAATGTGTTTTTTCCATATAAAATACACGCGATGTAGAAAAAGCTTAACATTCTAATTTTTTTTCGTCCCATGTATTTTTGAGCCACCCTATTGTCTACACTTGTATAGTTATCTAGTTAAAACTTATTATTCTATAGTAGGGGTAGTATTCTAACGTCACCAACTGACGATAAACGTGAGAAAACTATGAATTTGTATGGAACTTATAATTTTTTTACGTTTATCGGCAGTTTATTACGTTACACGAATACCCCTAGTGTATTTTATTGTTCTAAATTGAATAAAAAATATAACCAGATACCCATTTCACTACAGAGATAACCAAACAGGAGTGAACCCACACATCGAGTTCTTTTTTTTTAATATGCGAAATTTTTTCATTTAGCCCTTCGGTTTTCTCTTTTAACATACCCTCCAGTCGCGAGTGTCGACTTTCGATGTGCGTTCCAAAGTGCCAATTACATTAAACCAGTTATTCTTAGTTGAGGAGTAAATATCCATTGTAACGTTCCAGCTGTGCAGAGCTTCCGAGACGTCTAAATTACTCGAATGCTCCATGGTAAAGCTGAGCTGCTGTCCAATTTTATCGGCCGTGTTTATTAGATCTTGTTTACAAATCGAGCCATCGATCTATAAAAAAGAAATTTGTTTCATATTTGCTCAAATTGTTGTATTGGACGAGACAGAACGTGGGCGATAGGATCTACTGCTACTTTGAGAACATTTTCGTACCCACCTTCGTTGGTTTTTCATTCTGCACAAGCATCGTAAAGTTTCGGTCATGTCCAAGATGTATCGAACTCAATTGTGCAACACCAAAAACATACATTATAAAGTTTATGACCATATTGCGCGAGAAACCGCTGTCAAAGTAATAAAAAGGTGATGTGAAAATGGGACCAAGAAGCCTTTTAAAAATTCATACTCACTTTTCCATAAACTCTGACTTGAGCAGCATGCCGCGGTACTTATTCAATTCGTTTAGATTTGTTTTAATGGACACTGAAATGCCCAAATCGTCTGTGTCGTATCTGAACAGCTGGAACTGAAAGTAAAGTTTACTCACTAATTGAATTTTGTCTTCAACTCCTTCAACACCTCCAACTTACCACATCCACAAGCCTTTCGGGATACAAGACTTCATCAAAAGGCTGGGTAGCTTTTGTTATCTGTCCACGCGTCGAAGTAATCGAACGCGATTTAAATGAAAGTCCACTTGTCATATTCTCCGGACGCTGGAAGGAATAACGCAAACATTTGCTGGTAATATTCATATTTAGATCAGTATTGAACGGCACATAGATAAGGAAGCCCTGTTCACGATTGATTTCATGATCCAAATTCAAGAATGGATTATAGCTACGACTGCGACATGATGCGTACGACGAGTAACGGGCATCAATCTCCAACGCTGATTTCATGACATCATTGGTGCGATGTTGTGTAATGTTGCCACGCAGTGAAGTGAGTACAGTGGTTTGGAGTAGCACATCGGAAGCGGTGCCCAAAACTGTGGGTACCGAATATTTGGTCATGAAGGGCCAGCGAATGGTTTGCATATTGATGTGGCTATCAGCGCGTATGATAAAACTGACGCGATTGATAACTGAGAATTTGAAAAAAAGTGGGAGAGTGATGGAGAGAGTGCGAAACACAATCAACACTTACGATCGGAGTAGGTTAGTTTTTGAAAAGTTTTCTGATTCAGGTAATACGATAAAACTGTTTTACCCTCCATTTGTAGGATAAATTCAAGATGCAGCGGTTTGGATTCAATAATTGGCGCCTTCAGGGCGTGCAATAATTCCTTGATGTGTTCGAATTTTAAGGGCGTTGCGGTATTCTTCAAAAATTTGTGGAATATGGCATCGGGTAGACCGCGTGCCTTGATATAGAGCTGTGGAGGGAGGAGGGAAACATAAATATTGTATAAAATAAAATCGAAACATCTTACCGCCAATTGCCCGGTAAATTTGCCCAAAGCTTCTGTATCGAACTTGAAATAAGCAACCACTGGCAAGTCTGATTTCGAGTCACCTACCAAAAATACTTGCAACATAGCGCCAATACCGAATTTCGAATCACGATAATCGAAAATATAATTTCCGGTGACCCAGTAACGAGATTCGGGCTTTTGTGGTAAATGTCGATGCATATACGAGAGCAGACGGCGGCTACAGGAGAGAAGGAGAGTGTTACTTAGATATATACACAGAGAAAGGTAGCCAGAGACCTAGTTCATTTTTGGTGCAAAAAATTTTAAGTTCTAATTGTTGTTTAATCGATAGCGAGTACTGATTCTAAGACAAGGCTTCAGAGAGAAATCGAAACGGAGCATCTCTGAGCTCGATCTCTCGACCTATAGACAGATAAAAATAGAGTGAGCACTGCAACCATTTGGTCTATTGTGCCCTAAAATCATCAGAGCACTGCATCTAGACCTAAAGACTTCATAAATTTTTTAATAAATCCCGGTGGTGGGGTGTGTATGTGCTCTTCCCTTGGCCATGGATGTACTGTACACCTCTCCCTTCACCTTCAGTGGCCTCACACTCCAGGAGGAAGTGCAATGTTGTCTCTTTGGCGGAGTCACAAAAGCGACACAGATCGCTTTACCAGATCCCTAGCTTATGCAAGTGGTCTCTTAGCCTACAGTGACTCGTAAAAATACCTATAATTTTTCTTGCCCTCTATTTGGGGAGGTTTATCAGTAGTCTATATCTCTTTAGATTGTACCCCTTAGTAAGCTCTTAGCTTGTCTTGGAGTTTCGCCAATGCAGTTCCCTCATTTCCTTACGCTCCCATGCGTACTATTATCAGTTGGATAATATTATTCTCAGTAAGCACATTAAGCTTCTCCAGGATCAATGAGGATTTGACCTCAAAGGAAGAGAGAGCCATAAGTGCCTACTGACTATAATTTGATATGAGGATATTTTCACTTCGCTATTTCCTACGAAGGTTAATCTCTGCACAAAGACTAATAGCATAAATTCCCACTTGGAAGATGTTTCGGAAGGTTCCCAAGGATACTGAAAGCTTCAGTCTAAGACCATGTTCGCCTATTCAAATACCCCAGGGCTTTTAGAACTGTTTGTGAAAACAGGGCCCGAATCGGAGCATTCGATATCGAGCGTAACTAGAATTGAAATTTGTTTTTAAGATCACGGCCTTCGATAACGAGTTGACTTCTCATTTTAAATTGTATTGCACAGAAAACAGCTGTAATTTTAGTTGATTTGATTCGATTCAAAACGAGGATTCATTGAATCACGAATGCCGCGATTCATGCCCAGCTGTAATTCCACTTCTTTCAGAGTCTAAGTTAACAAAATGATATCATTCGAATAAAGGTATTTGACTTTGACCTACACGTGATGGGAACATATGGAAATCGGATTCCTGTTCAACGACTTATGAATGAAATGAGTTCAGAGATGCACCGCCTCGATTTCCCTTTGTTGAATAAGAGCTTTCATCTATCTTTTCAGACAAGAACAACTCTTGTTAATGCTATCACTTACAGATGTTGATAACAAGGATAAGTCGTCTCGGATATACTCGTAATGGTGGTGCGATAATAGTTAATCATATGCGGATCTGTTTCACTTTGTATGATGCGATGAATACTGATAAGACGTGCTGCTGTCGGATTTGAAATAAGTAGAAGAGTAACAGCAGTGACACGCAGTTCCAAGCTGGCATTGCGTGATTCAAAGATGGGCCAATAAATTTCATAGATCTGTAAAATAAAAATAAAAATTTTAAGCGGCACCTACGATACTACTCTCTTCTTACTCGTTCTGCGCGTTCGGTGGCTAGCGAGAGGGTCGCCCAAGCAGCCAAGAATTTGATATCCTCATTTTCATTCGGATCACTAACAATGGGATCCAGGTAGTTGGCTACGTTGCCCACCTGCAGATTGCTTAGGCCTTGTAGGTACAGCATTTTTAATTCATAGTCACGACTATCTGCGAAACACATTAGGAAGATTAACATTTACATACATGAAGTCTCAATATTTTGAGTTTAGCCGATCTCGCTTTAGTAAAGTTTAATTGTCTTCGGCTGCGCGTCCCCGCGTTAGACCTTTAGGATCAGCACGTCGAGGCCGTAGAAGACACGGCCCTGCCTCCACTCCAGAGGTTCGGTCGAGTCCCTGTTCAGAGACAGAGCCACTTGCCTCAACGGGCCACATGGGTCTTCAATCCGTAGGACCCTCTAATCACTCGTTGGAAGAGCCTAATTATGTTTTGTAGCATCCTTAAGATGCTCTCCGGCGAAGATGGCGTCATCAGCAACCACACCATGGCCTGACTGGAATGTCTTTCCAGTCCAACACTTCCAGATTTGCACCACTTTCAGATAGCTCCCACCTTTGCGACGGTCTTATAGCGCCACCGACCTCGCATCATCACAATCTACCATCTTGAAGTGGCCCTGGTACCAGCTGGCATCTCTGCACGCGGAAGGGGTTCCGGGTTCTCCAACAAGACGTTTGCTAGAGCCGCCTTCACCCACCTCCATTGTTCCCGAGGGATAGCGCCGAGTTCATTAAACTTTACTAAATGGAACTGACAGCATATGACTTACTCAAATAAAGATTAAAGTATTTTTGTACATATTCCTCAAAAACGTCCTTATTAATGCGGCCAGCCATGAAAACGTTGTGTACCAGTGTGGAGAAACTCAAAATTGCCGCTTGGTGCACGTCTGGACGATCAGGGCCTAAAAAGATAAAATAATTATGCGTAAAACTACACTTCTAAGCCTTATTTTCCTTTCTGAATTTACCCAATGTCAAAAAGACCTCGCATTCTTTCACCAATTCCAGCGACAGCTCGAATATATGGAAGGGTATTGAAATTAAAAGTTGCACTGCAATCGTAGACTTAAGATCTTTCTCCAGCACCAAATCTCGCGTTAAAAATACAGACGCTTTAGTGCCGATACGCGGTATAATCTCGTGAAAAATATTCCTTATAGTCTCTTGCCGGTACGAAGTTCCTATATCCACATCTCTATAAAGTTTTTTCACCGAATCGTAATCCATTTCGGAGAGCACTTTTATCAAATCTGAAACCGCTGTGTCATAAGGTTCGCCAAATTGTAGCTCAGAATTTTCCAGACCCTCTGCAAGGCTGTTCAACATGCTGGATGCGGCTGTCATTAATGACTCTTGCAGCTGCGGATTGCGACCACCTGTCGGATCGTTAATATCGATGGGTAATAGCTCAAGGCCCGATATCTCAGAGCACATGGAAGTCTCAATATCAATGGGATTGTCCAGAGACGTCTCATTCAAGAAATTGAGTAAGAGTCTAAAATAAGAGAGTGGCAATGTTAGATTTACTCCTCAACCTTAAGATCAATTAAATTTGCGATCTCTTTACATACTCCGAGTTGATAAATTGCGCCTCGCCCGTCGACTCAAATGTGTGTATCAAAGTTGTGCCCTTCACATGAGCCATGCTGAGGAAGTAGCCAGTCACTGGGTGTGGTAACATGCCATAAATGGCTTCGTTGCCGATGATGACATTCTTTTGAAAGTCGAATTCACACGTATTCGAGGGCACATTGCTGCGTGTCACGTGTATGGCTTCCGAAAAGGGTGTGCAATTCTTCAATTCCGGTGTTTTGCGTATGGAAATGTAATTGGTTTTGTTCGATACGAAATACTCTGTCGAACATTTGCCATGTATGCCGATCTATTGCGAGAAATCAAAGCGTGAGTGACCAATTGAATTGTAAAGAAAGCGTAATTTTAAATGCGTACCTCATCTACGACGAAAGCGCCGGTAGATTCAACTTGAAATTGAAGTATAGATGCTATGGCACGTTTGAAATTCGTCGACCAAATAGGATCTGCTTCTTTGAAGAAGAGATGTGAGACGGTGCCGTCTTGTGTGAGTACGATTTTGAAGGGCTTGTAGGGTGGATACATTTCCTTATTCTGCAGGAATTTCTCACCGGAATTATTGAGTGTTATATCATCGATGACAAGCTAAAAAGAAAAGATAGGCGATAATTATAAAAGGGCATACGTTGGTTAAATTATAGGGCGGCATTGCTGGCAAAATGCCACGAGCCCCCGATCCGTGAGGGCCACGGCCCGAGAGACCGCTAGCTTAACCTAGCAATATAACCTATCAATTTTAACAACACTAATTACTTAAACGTTATAATTTTTTAAGTACTTAAAATCAATTAAAGTGAGGTACAACTAAGGACTATATGGTCAACATTTTTGTCGTTAACGTTACAGTCGCACGTATATTTCTGTTCATATTTCTGAAACGTTGTGTAATAAACCTCAAAAGCTACATTTTATATATAGACACTTGTTTCCTATCTTTTCTTGTTTTAACGATAAATATAGTTTCTTGGGAGTCAGTTATATATAAGTTATAATAGGTTTGTTCCACAAGCTACTCGAAGTCACTTCGAGTTACAAATACGCGTTTCACAAGTAACTTTTAGAGTTTATTTGATATACGCCGACAATTTGAACTTTGCTCGAGTTTTTCTACAAGTAGGTTGTGGAACAAACCTAATGGGCCGTATGAATAAAAATAAGCCATTGCTTTTTCTTAAAAAAAAAAAAAAAAAATAACGTCACAGAAACGGAAAACGTGGCAAACCCTGCAAAGTTAAAAATTAAACGAAAGTGTTTTAATAGTGATCGAAGTTTAAGAAACTATAAATATATTAAATTTTGGATAATGCACGTTGTTGACAAATCTATGTATAAATCGAAAATCCTACTAAATAATATAAATGTGAAAGTTTGTGAGTATGTTTGTTTGTAGCCCTTTTACGCTATAACGGCTGGAAGTATTTCAATGAAATTTGGCCTACTTATAGGCTATGACCTTGATTGGCATATAGGATATATTTTGAAGGGGTTGCCACTTTTTTCAAAAGTTAAAACGAACTGTTTAACAAGTTAAATAAATTGTTACAACAATGTGGGTGTCAAACAAAAGCAGTTTAAAAACGATTTATTAAAAAAAATATTTTTGAAGAGAGTTACCACCTTTCATAAACTTAATGTCAATTTAATTAACTGTTTAAATCGAATATTTTAGTATGGGTACCATATTAGAAAGGTTTAAGACAAATTTATTTCTAAATATTTTTAAATAGGGTTGCCAGCCGTTAAGAAATTCAAATACAATTTAATTAAAAGGCTAAACGAAATGTTTTATTATGGGTATCAAACGAGAGAGGGTTAAGAAAACTTTCTTTCGAAAATTTATTTGAAGGGAGTTGCCACCCGTTTCGAGATTTTAAACCGTTTTAATCAAACCTACTAGCATTATAAATGTGTGAAAGTTTGAGTTAGTGAGTGTATATGTTTGTTGCTCTTTCTTAATAAAGTATGGCTCACTCATAGGCCATGTCCTGGATTAACATACAGGATATTTTTATGAAGGGGGTTGCCACTTTTTCAAAATTTATAATCAACTATTTGTTAAGTTAGATGAAATATTACAATACCCATATTGTTAAAAAAAAGGTTCAAAAATATTTTTGAAGAGAGGTGCCACCTTTTTATAAACATAAAATCAATTTAAATCAATATTTCAGTGTGGGTTTTATTTAAATGAAAAGATTTGAGACACATTTATTTGCAGATATTTTAGACGAGTGTTGCCACCTATTAAGAAATTCATAATCAATTTACTTAACAAGTTTTACGAATTGTTTTAATACGGGCATCGAAGGACAGAGGTAACCCACCAGTTGCCACCAGTTTAGAAATTTAAAATCAATTTAATCGGCAAGTTAAACGAAATATTCAAATGTAGGTGTCAAACGGTAGAGGTTTTAGTAAGCTTTGCGAACTTTCAAGCCCCTGCAACTGGGCTTGACTGGAAAAAATGTACCAAAAATGGTAGGTACATTTCGCCCAAAATGGCAACCGCGAGCAGGATACATAAATACTACTTCTACATAAATACTGCTTCTATTTAAGAAAAAACGACTCAAAATGTTGGCCCGACGCTCTTATTAGGCTAGGCCTCTTACCAACAATTGACGACTAGTTTTTGTAATGACTGAAGTGTACCATTTTGAAAACGTTTTGATACGAACTTGATGCAAATATGCTTTGTTAGATGCTTTTGCCATTCCCTTAACGCCGGTTCAGATATTCATGGCTTCTATAACTATCCGTAATAGCAAGTGAAATTTTAAAATTTTTTGGGTTAAATAAATAAATCCGTTCTGATACGACGTACAACCACTTTCTGACAACGTAAAGACTCACACCACAAATTAGCGAAAGTGTCGGCAAAATGCAAGGCCGCGAAACATTTATGTGTTTTTTTTTAGTTCGTCAATATTAAACAATAGTCGAATCGACTAACATTAGTTCTCTAGGTTTAAGAATGAATGAACATATATGTATATGTATGAATGTATATACAAATATACATAGTAAATAATTGGAATTCGCCCTTCTGTGTGTTCGCTGTATCCTGCGTAAGCGTAAAGCGTTGGTTAAACTTACACTGATCAGCTGATTCTGGGAGATTATGCGCTCTATGCGGAGTATAATTACATTCCTGCTTCACATGCGCTGCTTTTCTATGCCCTGCACTGCAATGTTAGTATAACCAGCTCTTAACTGGACGAGCGTGTGGTACCGCTAGCAACAACAAATCACACGCTCATTCAGTTACAATTACACAGCATACAACGAGTACACAAAAGAGCGAACTCCTCTATACAATCATAAGTAACCGAGGATAAGAGTATTTAATACCAAAATAATTGTATTTTTAAAAAACGAATTTGCCGTTGCCTGTGACGTCAGTGATAAGGCCCAAATCCACATATGTAGTATGTATTCATATGTACATATGCACATATGTATGTATGTAAAAGTAAATGCATGTCGAGCCCCATCCGCAAAAATAATGCAAACGATGTCGCTTACGATTTTTTGTTAGGGGTCGATATGTTCCTGAATAAACAAAAGAAAATGTGGAATATGTGAATAATATACTTGTTGAAAATTTTATAATCAATGCTAGTAAATAGCTATACATTAAAAAAGAAAGTAAAGTTATTTAGCACAGAATTTTTGAGTTTATTACCAGTTTTCTTATTTTTGAGTCTGCCAACTAAGGCTGCCACCTGAAATTTTTAGTTTGTACTACATTTTTCCATAAAATGTACGACTGGATTTAAAAGTTTGAAATTTATTAATTTAAGTCACAGATGGGGTTTAATATCAGGCTAAAGTTTTTTTAAAGTGACAGATGAGGATATTGAATGGAAGATCCCTTATACGGTAATACAAAATAATTTTCAACAAAAAAAATTATATAGTCCGAGATTATTCATATACATGTACATATATTTTCGAAGCCATAGTTTATTTTTTATTGTTTCTCGTTATGTACGTACTATGTTTATATATTATCGCAGCAAGATAAACAGACACTGTTCGCTGGGCGGTGAGCTTACTACTGGAAGGCACAGTACTCTTGGTGTTTTGAATTTGAATTTTTTTTGCTGTAGGAAATCTCGGAAGCTCTCGTTGGGATAAAGGTTGTTGCTTGTGTCGGCAAAATTATAGTTTTGTATCTACATATAATACCGTGCGACAGTCGATTTTACACACAAAAAAATCAATAGCTCTAGTAATTAAATACTTTTCAACATGCATTAACATAGTCGACTCTTCTTTTGTTTACAATTTGGTTGTAAAAGACACTAGCTGAGGATTAGACACATTTACCAGAATTTACCAGCAAAAAATCTTCGGACTAAAACTGGTAACTTCTGACAGATAGAGGCCCTTTTTCGTCCTCTCAATTTTCAGAGAACCGAGTACGGGATCGATTTCCTGTAAAATCTGACTAATTTTAACTGTTACTGACTATTCCGAGCTCGTACGCGATTGCACCTAATATTTTGCCGAAACTAGGGGCCATAAATAGTAAAACTACGTTGTTTTTTTACCTTCCTTTTAGTAACTTGGGACGTAACTATGTAATATTGTTGCGCCTAAAAGATGCAGCGATTCCTATTCTCAAGTTACATACCTGATGACAGTACGAATGGCAATTATAATAGGTAGGTTTTAGTTTTTTAAACTATAATTTTATTCTCTCTGACGTCAAAATTTTCCTAAACGGACTCTGGAATTTTAAAGATAGGATTAATTAAAAAAATTATTTAAAAAACTCAGTACAGCATAAGAGTATGGGTATCGTATAAAAGAGAGAGTTCGGTAAAATTAAAAAAAGGTAAACTTTTTTGGTGCGTGAAAGTTTGAAATAAATATTTTTGAAAAAAATTGTATGTTAAGTATTTGTATACACAAGATCATGACCGTTCTTGTGAACCAAAAGACTTAAATTTGTTTAAACTCTACAGAAATTTCTCTTTCATCTGGTACCCATATTATTATGCTACCTTGCACTGAATTTTTTAATTAATTTTTAACCGACTTCAAAAAAAAGGAGGAGGTTATCAATTCGTCGGATTTTTTTTTATGCATGCTACCGCATAACTTTGGACCACTTAAACCGATTTCTATAATTCTTTTCTTTTTTTTTTAAGAAAAGGTGGCACCTAGGAGGTGGTACCATACTAATTTAGCTTACATTCGATCATTGCATCATGAAGACATTAACGGTACTCTTAAGTTTTTATATGAGAATTGAAGTCGGTTTGGGTTTTCGCTTAAAAACTACTTTTGAAAGAAATCCTGGCGTCAGAGAGAAAACCCAAAAACGCGGTTTTACTATATCTGAGCCATAATATCGTGAGTATATTGATTGTTTTAGTGTTTTTTAAATACTTTGTTTTTTGTCGCACGGTGGTAAATAATTGCTTCAACTAGTGGTGGAGACACGGTCGTCCGCCCGGGACAGAGATTCAAAGCCAGCTACGGAGGCTATTTCTTATTATTTAGGTCAATATTCTTATTATTTGGCCCAGTGTATAATCCAAATGCATATGTGTATGTATATATGTATTACGCCTATTACGATTCTTGAGCGGAGAACGGTCATCAGGGGTAATCAGCTGTTTGTGTGATAAGCCTTTATTTTCTGCCCTTTTGCTCGATAGAGACGTACACACATACTAGTATATTACATGCACATATGTATACTATGTAAAAACATATGTATGTACTTATGCATATTGTATAATCATAGAACAGTTTGCATGTATGTATTCGGCTGAGCTGTTGTTCGAAGTTGAGATATTCTCAGATTAATCATTGCCGGCTTATGCGAGTTGCTATGAGTTTACTTGTAAATATTTACTTTTTTTTGCACTTCAAACACACACATATATGTATGTATGTACATCCATATACGAAGGAGCATATATACATATATATATGTGATATTCTTAAAAGTTATTTGTACACTAGGGTGGTTCAAAAAAAGTGAAGTCGGAATTTTAATGTTCTCACGCTCTAGGATTGTTTCTATACCGAAAAAATATATGTACCCCTTTACTATTTACTTTGAAATCAAAAAATATTTAAAGGACGCTCAAAGCTCTTAAAGTTTTCCATGTATTTTGTATGGGGTAAAACAATTTTCCGTAGAAATGGTATAGAATTCTTTTGAATCCAAATTTTAATTTAACCATTAATAGTATATAACCATTAATAGTAACTAATAACTAAGTAACTTTTTAATAGTAACTATTTTTATAGGTCACCCAAAAACCCCACAAAATGCAACGAGGGACACATTAAAAATCTTTAGTATCAAAGCAATGGTCTCCTGAAGAGAAAAAGATTTTTCCAAACGAAAATATTGATTTTCGAGGATTCTTACCATTTCCACGAAAAGTAGTTCTTCTTACATATAAAATACATGCAAAATTTTGAGCGCTTTGACCGACCTCTAAAATTTTTTTGATTTCAAAATAAAAAAAGGTGTTAAATTTTTTCGATATAAAACAGCCCGACCTTTCTTTTTTCACATGCATTTTTAGACCAGCCTATTGTACACACATGTGATGCTGTTTGGGTTATGAAACGTGACACCAATTGCCACGATTCGTCGCCTATCTGCTGATAGTTGGCGGTCGGCTGACAATGAGTTCCCACAATCCCTACGCCAATCTGTGAAATACATAGTGCAGCATTTGCAAATTGTGCGTGCGAGCGATTCAATGATAATGCCCTGTAGAAAAATGTTCAACATTTTTGTTTTAAAACATGGATGACAGATTATGGAAACGAAGTTATGGAGTGAAACAAATTATTTGCGGAGAACAGCATCTCTTAAATAGGAAGATTTTTGGCCAACAACCAAACGCGCGCTGTGGTCTGAGAGGAGCGGAAAGTCATAAGTTCCGAGACGTCTCGACCAACTCAGCGGCTAGGTCGGATTTTACAGAAATTTGCCATGTAGTACCTTTGCCTTGAAATGAAGAGGTGTAAAAAACGGCATAGATTGGAGAATTTTCTCGGCCACTACATTAATTAGCAAGTATGAAAGATGATATCGGATTTTAATAGAATTTGGTTTTTATAAATATGTTTTTTAAGATAATAATAGTCTACATGTATACACTGTGTATGTTTATATGTATATACATATGTATGTACATTGGACCATACTAGAAAAAAAGTTCGCCACACTCCCTTGAATTTAAAGTAGTTTTGCAAGGCAATTTCAAAATTTTGTTTTTTTTTTTGGCCGAAGGAAGGGTCTTTTTTATACATTTTTCACCATATCGTTGGATCTTAAATTAAGATGTATCGATGTTCTAGTCTCGAGGTGAAAAATTTTCTTTGTTCAAAGTTCATCGACCTCAAATACCCCGTTCTAGTTCTTACCCACCTTTCTGTAACAATTTTCTACCAAGGCGAATTGAGATATGAATTCGCCGCCCTGTTCTCTACTGCTAATGGGTAGTAGATAATGACTTATATTCTCTACCAGTAGGGAAATAATCGGTAGAGAAGAGTTACAGAAACNTTTCTGTAACAATTTTCTACCAAGGCGAATTGAGATATGAATACGCCGCCCTGTTCTCTACTGCTAATGGGTAGTAGAGAAATAATCGGTAGAGAAGACTTACAGAAACGAGCTACAGATCTCAGATCTTATCTCCACAACATTCCACCAATGTCAGTAAATCAAAGACAAAAATCATTAAACTTTTGCTAAAAAAGTATTTCGATTCGAATGCAATTTCGATATTTTCTTTTGGCGGAAAGTAGGTGTCGACTTTTTAAATTTAATAGTTGAATAAATAAAAAATAATAATTGACGAGTGCTACCGAATAAAATTATAGTTTAAAAAACTAAAACATCGCTATTATAATTTGCATTCGTACTGTCATCAGGTATGAGAATAGAAATCTTAGGCGCACCCATATTACATAATTACATCCCGAGCTAATAAAAGGGAGGTAAAAATGTAATAAGGTTCGTCCAAAAAAGCAATTTTTAATTTTTTAAATTGCCTTGCAAAAAATCTTAAGGTACAAGGTTGTACGGCGACCTTTTTTTTGGTTGCTTGTAAGGTGATACGGTCTAATATACATACATAAATATGTATATACTTAGCGACATACCTAGCATGTTTTTTTCATAAAACCAACACTTGCACCATTGCACATTTTCCGCGCAGGGNAATGTAATAAGGTTCGTCCAAAAAACAAATTTTTAATTTTTTTTAAATTGCCTTGCAAAAAATCTTAAGGTACGGCGACCTTTTTTTTGGTTGCTTGTAAGGTGGTACGGTCTAATATACATACATAAATATGTATATAATTAGCGACATAGCATTTTTTTTTCATAAAACCAACACTTGCACCATTGCACATTTTCCGCGCAGGGTATGTTCCTCAAGATGATTGTTGTTGCTGTTTTTTTTTGCACTGTCTGTGTTCGTTGTTAGTCAAAGCAATTAAAAGTGATTACACGTTCATGACAGTGGGACCCACAACAGGCAATCGGGCGACAAGTGTTGGTGAATATCACAGTTCGCTGTAGTTCAACATCGCACACTGGAAAGGTTAAATTGTTTGACATCCTCATAAGCAACAATAACAACTAAGCAGCAAACTACCAAGCAAAAACAATAGTCATTTAAGAAATTGTTGTTTTTGTTATTATATTTTATTTCTCGCTTTTTTGCTGATTAATTTGCTTTTCATTTTATGTTGTCTTTTTGCTTTTCATTGAATTGAAAATAACTTATTAAGCACAAAAAAAAGGGGTTAGGAGTGAAAGAGGCCATTGCCGAAACAAAAATAAAACTAATTAAGTTAAAAATCGAATTCAAATTAAAAGAACTTTGAATCTAAGACCACAAATGTTGAAATTTATGCTTTCTACTGCATTCAAATTCGTTCACATACGAGTACATGCATATGAGCAAATTTAACGAGTTGTTAAATTAAAAAAAAAAAAAAATGTGTCTTTGGTCGAAAATGGTGGTTCACATATCTTAGAAAATGCATTATCTTCAGTTTTGTATAAAGAACAAGATTCCATTGCGAAATTGTATTTAAATGAAAACTCAAAAAAGATATACTAAAAAAAAAGTAAAAATAACCACTCAATTTCATATACCCGTACTTGCGTATGTAACGTATACGCCTCGTAGCACCATAAGCAATCATCCAACAAGTTTACCCGCACGCCTTAACTTAAAAGCTATATTATTTAAAAGTGATTAAATATTGGCGGGTAAGATTTTTACACAGTATTCCTTATGCACACATAAGTATATACCAGAGCTGTGAAACTGTGAAATCATTTAAAATTTTAATCATGTTCCCTGTTTTCCCTGTTGTTTGGTAGTGTGGTTTCTATTTTTTTTTCAATCTACAATCATAAAAAAAAAAAAAAAATTGATTTCACACAGCAAGGTGGTAAAACCCTGAATAGAAAAACTGAGAATGCTGAAGTAAACAGAATTTAATACTGCATTCGCTTCCAGATGTATGAACACTTTGCTATGTGTGCATTCTCCAAATTAGTTCNGCCAGAGCTGTGAAACTGTGAAATCATTTAAAATTTTAATCATGTTCCCTGTTTTCCCTGTTGTTTGGTAGTGTGGTTTCTATTTTTTTCAATCTACAATCATAAAAAAAAAAAATTGATTTCACACAGCAAGGTGGTAAAACCCTGAATAGAAAAACTGAGAATGCTGAAGTAAACAGAATTTAATACTGCATTAGCTTCCAGATGTATGAACACTTTGCTATGTGTGCATTCTCCAAATTAGTTCCAATCAAATTTTATACACCAAGAAAAATATGTAAGTTTAGATGATGGAATAATGAGGGGTATGCACTTTAAAACGATATTGACATACATGTCGGGCATCAATGCACAGCGGTCACACGGACTAAGCCATGTCCTACGAATGGATGCTTATGCTTGGACGCATGAAACGCAGCTAGATTCACATGAACATCTTGTACAAATTTATAGTTTTGGTTGTTTAAAAACTGAGCGCGAAATGTTCCAATACAATTAGTATCTATAATTTTTTTCTTTAAGAGATTAATTAAGAATAACAACCATCGAACGCTTCATCATTCAGTCCATGGTTTATCCACATATGTACATATGATGTCCTTTTTTAAAATACATTTGTACATATGTGCCAATTTTCGCGCGATCATCCTTTATGACAAGTTTTTATTTGTAAAACCCGATATAATAATTTCCCAATACCAGGCGCTCATACATGGATTTTGGATGGAAAAACTCCCGAGTGTGATATGCCTCATTCGTGCCAATGCTGGGCTATTGCAATGATAGTGAAGGACCGCTTCTTTACTTACTTCCCCACAAGATAACAGCTACGGCACCGAGGGTTATACGGGACGCCCATTTTAGCTGCATGTTCACCAATGGGCCAATGTCTCGTTATCGTGGCTACTAATTTGACTATATCTTTCCACGACCTCTTGAGAAGTTCTTATGCCTTTGGCTTGTCATAGTGCGGCCATATGTTCCTCGCAGTTTTGCAGGGTANGTGTCGGGCATCAATGCACAGCGGTCACACGGGCTAAGCCATGTCCTACGAATGGATGCTTATGCTTGGACGCATGAAACGCAGCTAGATTCTCATGAACATCTTGTACAAATTTATAGTTTTGTTTGTTTAAAAGCTGAGTGCGAAATGTTCCAATACAATTAGTATCTATAATTTTTTTCTTTAAAGGATTGGAAAATTTGCAGAACATGAAAGAATTATGCATAACAACCATCGAACGCTTCATCATTCAGTCCATGGTTTATCCACATATGTACATATGATGTCCTTTTTTAAAATACCTACGGCACCAATGTGCCAATTTTCGCGCGGCCATCCTTTATGACAAGTTTTTATTTATAAAAACCGATATAATAATTTCCCAATACCAGGCGCTCATACATGGATTTTGGATGGAAAAACTACCGAGTGTGATCTGCCTTATTTGTGCCAATGCTAAGCACCCACAAAGATAGTGAAGGACCGCTTCTTTACTCACTTCCCCTCAAGATAACAGCTACGGCACCGAGAGTTATACGGGACGCCCATTTTAGTTGCATGTTCACCAATGGGCCAATGTCCCGTTATCGTGGCTACTAATTTGACTATATCTTTCCACGACCTCTTGAGAAGTTCTTATGTCTTTGGCTTGTCATAGTGCGGCCATATGTTCCTCGCAGTTTTGCAGGGTAAAAGGTTGTTCCAACGTGTATCAGCCATACGTGTGAATTGCAGATGCAGTTCCCTTTTGATGAGTCCGAATGGACAATTTATAGTTTCTGCTTCGGATTCATCCAAAGATGCTCCGTCCTTAGCCAACTCGTCAGCCCTCTCATTTCCGTGTATGTTTCTATGGCCGGGAACTCAGATGAGAGTGATGTCTATTAACTCGNGAGATGCTCCGTGCTTATCCAACTCGTCAGCCCTCTCATTTCCGTGTAGGTTTCTATGGCCGGGAACCCAGATGAGAGTGATGCCTATTAACTCGGCCGCCGAGCTTAACGCACATTTGCAATTTCTGACTATTTTGGATTTTGTTACTGGTGAGGCGAGTGCCAGAAGTGCCGCTTGGCTATCTGAAAAAATGNTTCTGGCTGTTTTGGATTTTGTTACTGGTGAGGCGAGTGCCAGAAGTGCCGCTTGGCTATCTGAAAAAATGTATGCTTTTCGTACACCTATGCAGTTCCTCTCTAGAGCTGTACAGGTCCTTTCGATGCCCAGTACATCCGTTTGGATGATGTTAGCAAAATTAGGTAGTCGAAACGATAGAGAGACATTCAGCGTTTCAGAGAACACCCCCTCACCCACACCGCAGTCCAATTTAGACCCGTCAGTATAGATTTCAGTGGAATTCTCCGCGACTAACCTGCCCCTACTCCAATCCCGTCTTGAAGGAAACTTCACCTGANCACCGCAGTCCCTTTTAGACCCGTCAGTATAGATTTCAGTGGAATTCTCCTCGACTAACCTGCCCCTACTCCAATCCCGTCTTGAAGGAAACTTCACCTGAAAGCTTTTCCTGAAATCTGTTCTGGGAAGTATATAATCTGATTGTTTCCCTGATTCGATAAGCTTGTCAAGAATACCATTATGGCCGTGCTGCAGCGCCCTCCAGCAACCTGACTCTTTGAGTCTGACTGCCGCAGACGCAGCAGTTTCGTGGATATGGAGTTCTATGGGTAGTTGATGCAGGATCACATTAAGCGCATCAGATGGACACGACTTAATTGCCCCTGTAGCACCTCCACAAGCTGCTGTTTGTATACTGCCTAGTTGCCTGGCGTTGTATTATTTATCTAGTGCTGGGCACCAAACTAACGCCGCATACGTTAGTATTGGTCGTGTGCTAGCCCTGTACATCCAGAAGACAAGCTTTGGCTTCAATCCCCAATTCCTACTGAATATCCTTTTACATGTATAATAAGCTGTGTAGGCTCTCTCAATCCACCTCTCTATATTTGTCTTCCAGCTCAGCTTGGTATCTAATACGACACCCAAGTATTTAGCCTCGGAGAACAATGTGAGAGACTTTCCATTAAGGGAGGGAAGCTTGAAGTGTGGTATTTTTGTTTTATTGGTGAACAGCATTAGTTCCGTCTTGCTAGGGTTGAAACCCAGTCCACTTTTTGTAGCCCAGGTGTTCAGCCGAAGCGAAGCTGCCTCTAGCATTTCACTAATCGTTGAGGGGAAGAGACCTGATACCGCCACCACTACATCATCTGCATATGCTACCACTTTCACTCCACCTTTGTTAACATCCAGTAGAATGTCGTTCAGTACCACCACCCATTGTAGCGGAGAAAGAACTCCCTCTTGGAGAGTTCCTTTATTTGCATAACGGGATAGCGTTACTGAACCGATGGTTGAAATTATGATTCTGTTTCTGAGCATTTGTTCGATCCACTCGCATATGTGGTCAAATATACCCACCTTCACAAAAGATCGAACAATTCCTTCGATTGTAATGTTATTGAAGGCCCCCTGTATGTCGAGGAATGCCGCCAAAGTGTACTGCTTTTGATGGAGTGATTTTTCTATGGTGCCCACGACGGGCAGTTTCAGTTGACCTGCCCTTAATATATGCATGTTGAGCTTTGTAAAGTTTGGAATTTCCCAGAAAATGCCTAATGTGTAGGTCTAAAAGTCTTTCCAGTACCTTTAGCAGGAAAGATGTAAGACTTATTGGTCGGAAGTCTTTTGCTTTTTCGTGATTTCTTCTTCCCGGTTTGTGAATGAAGACAACTTTGACTCTTTTCCAGCTTTTCGGAATGTATGTCAAGCTGATACTGGCTTTGTAATAAATTTCCAGTCAGGATACCATAGGGTCCTGTAATTTCTGGAGCATTATCGGAATGATGCCATCTGAGCCAGTTTTGTTCTGTAGCACTCGTTAAAGATTTTTCTGAGATTTGGCCTGTGCTCCCTAAGCTCCTCCGTTCACCATGGAGTGGATTTTTTCTTAAGGACGCTTACTAGTGTGGATTTTTTAAAAGCTATAGCTAGAGGTTTTTCTAGCTTATCTACTGTGTTGTCTAGTTCTACAGCAGTTGTAACCTCCTTTGATTTACTACAGTCTAGGTTACCTGACGTTAGCCTGTTAAATTTTGGCCATATAGTTCTTCTCGGATTCCGAAATAGGGAAGACAATGATCCGACATGGATGTTTCACTGGATACTGAGTTTTAATGTGTGAAGAGTCATAGCAGTTTGAGCTAATAATAATGTATGACCGGGAAAGGAGTCAATGTAGTATATGCCTATAATGCCCATATGGATATCTTTTTTGCAAAATAATGCTTTATTTTCGCATTCCAAAAATTGATACTGCGGGTTTTTCCATAATACTGTATTTATACGAAAAAAAGTTTGAATTCAAATAGATATTTTAATTTTTATTGGATCTCCACCCAAAAGAATATTTGTATACGAAATGTTCAGCTTGAAAAAATAAAATACAATTATTGTTTTCAAACAACGTCTTTTTCGAACGATTCCGGATACGAAAATTAATGATAACACCGGAACCCTCAAAAAAAAAGTGGTAAGTGCTTTTAACCAGACCCAGCTAACGATATGTATTTCGAACCGCTGAATTTGAGGTCTCTGGGGCTTGACTCGCACACCCCCAAAATTTCGAGCAATTTGCGAAAATTCCAAAAAAAACTGCAACATTCTTATTTTTCGGTATTTACTCGAAATTTCAAGGGTGTACGATTCAAACGGACCTTAGATTCAAACGGATTCAGCTGGTGGGTGGATCTGGTTAAATACGCAGACCACGTTTGGTTTGCGTTCGAAAAAGATGATGTTATTTAAAAACAATAATTGTATTTAATTTTTTCAAGCCAAACCGATTTCAAGTTTATTTTTTTTTTTTAATAAAAGATAATTAAATTTCGCGTCGATAGATCGACGATGGCGATTCCGATGACGAAAAATATAAGCCCAGCTCACTTTAATCTTAATAATATTAAAATATAATAAATTTTATAATTCCGTTCGAAAAAGTTCGTAAAAGTGTCCCAATGTACACGTTTACTCATTTTTTGCACTTATTTATGTATATTGAAATATTAGCTTGAATAAACATCATAAGCTGTGTTTTAGTTATTTGTTGTTTTTTTTTCATCTTTCACTTACCGCTGCGGCTAAAACGTTGGCCGTTTGTCGTTGTAACGTCAACTTGCCGCGCACAATCCAACCGGAAGTTGGCGGAGCCGGATGTTCATCTTCTTGTGGTGCCTTTGCACCAACTGCCACCGTACCGACATACTCATATTCGTATTGGCGATTCAAAGCGATGATATGAAATGCGCCCACACTCGCACTGAGAACAGCCAACAACAATACGACTAGCGAAGATATTGAAGTTGGAGAGATTAAAAAAAAAATTAGTTATTATAAATACATACATACACATTTTGTAGTTGTTTTAAACTAAATAATTTTTTCTAGTGTATAATTTAAATGAAACACAAACTTTTTGCACTTTCGCATCTGGGACGAAAACAAAATACTAATTTCCTGATGATAATAAAATTACGTCATCGCTGTGATTAGTTTTTAGAAAATTTTCACAAATAAAATTATTTTATGCCGCATATGTATGTATGTAGTGATTTATTTGCATACATATGTATATGAATGTATATACATACATAGATCTATACACTGTTAGTGATGTGTATTAGGGTGACCCTTAAAAATATTAACATCTAAATTTTATATGGGACACCCTTTTACTTTGCTCTACGTACAAAATAAAGACGTCCACGAAAATTTCCAAATTTCGAAAAGATGTTTATGCGTCGCTCCTAGGGTTTAAAAAAATGTACTTTCTCTAAATCGCAAATATTCGACTGAATCTTTTTCATTTACTAGCTGAGTTATAGCTGGAAAAATCCAAATTTTGTCGAATTTTTGCAATTTAAAAAAATAAAATTTTTAAACGCTGGATGTAAGGTGCACCCTTTTATATTGTTTTACGTATAAAATAAAGATAAATTCGATAAAATTTTGACAAGAAATCTAGTAAATTGGACATATTATTGAAGCTAGTTCATATAAATTCATAAACTCGCTGAATTATTTGAATAATTAGTGTAAAAAATATAAATATTAGTTAAAATCGGAATTTCTACGTACACAATAAAATTGAGCACTTGTTGCCCGGCATTCTGGCAAATTTTTTGCTTAGTATTTTTTTTGGATTATTTAAAAATGTTTCTTATTTCTCAAATCCTTCCAAAGCACTTTCGATGTTGGCTTATTTTATTTCACTTTTTTAGGTTAAACTATACTTTTTTTGCAGATTACATTTAGTCTGCGCGCAATTCATTGGTGGTTCACAGATTCATGCGATTCATTCAATTTTTATTTAAACACACACGAACGAAATATAAGCACAACTTTTTTGAAACTGATAACAGCGTTTGCAAGTACTTATGTTTTATTTATCACACACACATATATTTTAAATATTTATGTACATATGTATGTATATGCGCTTGATATTCATATAAACGTGAATTTTAAACATCTCGATTTTAAACTTTATTTATTCTTAAAGTATTTAAACCTCACTGGAATCACTAAATACATAACCGTTTTATTTTTCTTTCTTTTCAATTCGAAAACTTTCACCCGCACACACACACACTAACGTAGACCGGAAAACTCGAAGCTGTCGGATTTGAAAATAAAATTTCCAATATCCTTTCTTTGCAAATATTGCTTTTCCTTTTTATGAGCTTCGTACGCGACGCGTTCAAAACCCGTACTAAAGCGTTGCTTGACCGCAAGCTGGAACTTAGGGTGTTCGACTTGACAACGCTCGCGGTCGTGTTTGTATGTACATATGTATGTTTGTAGTTAATAGCTGTCCGGATTCGGCATATTTCGCCTTTCATTCTTCTAGATAAGAATGCCAGAGAAAAGAGCGCATTTACATACATATATATGCACGTAAGCGCTATACAGTATTTAAAAGTATATACTATACGTATTTATCTGTGTGTGCGCGTAAATTCGTATGTATTTTTTTTTTTTTTTGGAAAAACGCGACTGAGTAAAATAAGTACTTATATCTGGAGAAAGTGAATATTGGCTTACAAGGAGTTGTGGCATTTATGAATGGGAATTGCATATGTATGTATATGCTTAAGTGAACACTTGCAAATCCATGTGTAGTTGCATGTCCACAACCCTGCAGGAAAGTCCGCTAGCAAAGAAAAAATTTAGTGTACATAATTGGAATTCGGTCAATATTTAGTTGGTTGCGGTAGGTATGCCTCAGATTTACGCATGGAATTAATTTTATTGGCTTAAGAAGAGTAAAGAGCAAGGGTATAGAAAAGAAGTAATTGAGAGGTCACCCATTTTGTAAACAGATTTACACTTCCGAATTTCTTCAGTGGCAAGACTCTGATGCAATCACTTAGTGTGTCAAAAGAGTGCAAACACCTAGTACTTATTGCAGAATGTTTTACACGTCGTTTGGTGATAAAAGCATGTTCACATGCTGAAATCATGTAATTTTGCCTTGTAAAATCATAAATTTAACATAAATCAAAAACAAATTGAAGAAAAAAAGTTTTTTCATTTATTTCAGCTCCCGCTGTTGAGGAAACTTAAAGAAAATGCCTAAAGATATGCCAATTTTTTTTTTTTTAATCGAGTACAATCCACACACTCGTACGTGCTGATCACATATCTATAGAAATTACGCAACAAAATATGAACGTATTTCATTAATGTGAAGAAATTTGATTGAAACAAAGTAATTTATGCTGTAATGTGAACATAGTTTAAAGTAGTTAATCAAATTAATAAGTAAATAATGATCTTTGCTTACATACTTAAAGGCGCACTATTTGGTTAAAATATAAAGATTTTAGCAGGCAGCGGGTCACTAATACTACTGAGCTACGCTAACGCTACTCTGCTGGGTTCTCTGGCATAATAATATTGAAGGTAACGATCAAATAAATCCAGATACGGTACATACATACATATGTACCTGTCAAGAGGTTTATAATGTATCCTGGGTAACTTACTCGTCTCTCCGATTTACCGCAACTAATTTGTCTTTCACACCTAATGGGTTTTCCCAGAGTATCCCACTTTCATACATAAATATGTACTTATGCATGCTTACATATATGTATATGTATGTACATATTTACATCTGTATGCATTTGAGAAAATCTGCTTTGAATGTGCCGGAAATTCCTGGGATATTATTCTTCATGTTTGCCTTTCTTATGACAAGATTTATATGATAAATGACCGAGAGATTTGGGAATTATATGTCATATTTAGTTGGCAAAAAAACGTCTATAAATTTTCATCTATGTTATTTATTTTATAACTTTAAGTTCTTTTTCATCCTTCCTACTCTCCGCTTGAAAAAAAAAATGCGGTGAGACCTTAGTTAGTTGCCCCGCCAGTGTGTCTAGTATCGATACCAGGGTTGCCCCTATTTAAATAAAAATTAAAATTGTTTTTAAGGAACTTTTAATTTAAGTAATTATACCTTCAACCAAAAGCGAAAGTAATTAAACTAAAGGCAACAACGAAACTTCATCATTTGAAAAAACTTCAATTGGAGGTATTATAGACAAATACAACATTTAGAAAAATTCAAAAATTTTCATCTAAACTTCGAACCTTGTAGTTTGAATTTTTATAACAATTTAAAGCATGGAATTTTATAGCCTATAATATTTGAATATAACCAACAATGTGCAGCTAAAAATTCCCGTTGATTTTTTTAAATTTTTTTTGCTCCCTGTCTTTTGTGTTTTTTTAACCGACATCAAAAAAAAGGAGGAGGTTATCAATTCGTCGGAATATTAGTGTCTCAGAGGTGGTCCCATACTAATCTGGTTTAGATCCGATCATTGGATCACGAAAAAATTAACGGTACTCCTAAATTTTTATATGAGAATTGAAGTCGGTTTTGTTTTTTGCTTAAAAATTACTTGTTTGCTTTTGTTTATCGGTCTTTAAAAATTACTTGTTCATTTAACAATTGCGTTGATAAATTTTTTTTTTCGAACAAACATAGTGCGTAGTTACATATATACATGTCTATTTTATTACAACGCTTTTATCAACTTGCAATGTTGTGTGTCCAGAAACTTTCAATGTTGTGGATCCAGAAACTTTCAATGTTGTGTGTCCGACACCATAAAAGCTTTGCTTTGAAAAGTTCCTATAAAAAAGCATAGTGCATAGGGCGACATCTGTAGTGAATAGGGCGAGGTAGATGACATCTAGATGTCGCCCTTGTAATACGTTTGCTACACCGGAAATAGACGAGACGCCATTCTTTAAATAAAATTAATTGGTGCTCGTTTGTATGTACATACATATGTAAATGCATGTGTGTGCACCTTTCTATTAATATCGTTGAATTATTTTAATATCTATTGCAAAATTTTATTCAGACAGGACTAAAAAGTAGAAAATAAATAATATAAAAAAAACTTTTTAATATACAACGCTTTTATAAATGGACTAAAAAGTAGAAAATAATATTTCTCAGTCCCATAGAATTTGTTTTGATAACTTTTGATTTTGAAATTTTAGCAAAAGTCATTATAAACAATCTATGAAATTGAAAATGAAAAGCGTGGGGCGCATTCTCCACTTTACCTCAAAGAAATTTTTACTTTTTCACTTTTTTCTTGAATTATGAAAAAATATAACGTAAGATCTACAGTTTAGCAAATAAAATGTAAGTGCTGCCAGAAAGTTGTTAATATTTTTTTAAACATTCCTCAATTTAAGTTCACATTGAGAAATAAGGTTTGAGAAAATTATTCTCAAATGGTAAGGAACGCTGAAACCCAACATGAGAATTAAGGGTTTATCAAGCGTTAGAGAATGTTTCTCCTTGTGTGTGCATTGCGGTGCGTAGAACCGACTCTTCTGGGTCGTATACACCGAAGGCTGTTCGGCTTTGGCGGTGCCTTAGGTTTCAAGATGAATTATTAGCTTTCCGTCCTTTCCAGCTTTTCACCTCTTTTTTACTACTCAGCACAAAAAACAACCTCTTTGCTATGCAAACAATGGTAACCTTTTCCAAAAGCTGATTGGAGAAGGTCAAACTAAACTTATACAATCGGCACTATTACGGTTGTCTACGTCGATGTTTTTTGGTCAAAAAATAGTCCTCGCAAGTCTAGCGCCAGCTACACTGACCACAGTATTTTTGCGGAAAGGTGTTCCTCGCGAAACTACTGCGGCCAACAAAACTGGAGTTGGACTGAGGAGGGCTATTTTTTGAGCAAAAAATTATATCGACGTCCACGTCGACAACCATAATAGGGCCGAATAATATAGACCATAAAACTTCTGAAAATTCTAAGGGGTTTGCTTTGACAGCTTGCTCTTCTTCTTCGCTCACACAATCAAAACATCGGAAGGCATTTTATAAATCTTAACGCCCAGATAGTTGGATCTACGTAACCGGAAAACTCAGATTCATATTTGGACAGCTAATATCACTTCAGTAATATTCCTTACATGTTGTCGTCAGATAAAGAGCTCGAGTTGTATGGCGAAACACGCGTTAATTTGATACAACTCTATCCTGAAAATTGCAGCGGAATAAACTTCAGAAGTTCGCCGAATTCAGAGCTGATATGCATTTGATATTTGGTGTTTTCGAAAAGGCTTTCGATAGAGTTATT
Organism: Rhagoletis zephyria; assembly: GCF_001687245.7. NCBI lineage: Eukaryota > Metazoa > Arthropoda > Insecta > Diptera > Tephritidae > Rhagoletis > Rhagoletis zephyria. Next base: position 160,315 of record NW_016157639.1, on the reverse strand, counting down.
CTAGGAAATAAACTTAGTGTCTTGAATTTAGGTTCAGAGCCAACCTTTATGACAAAGAGTGGAGAAGAAGTTTTGGATATAATCCTGCCTTCAGACTTGTTTGCCCATAAAATCAAGAGATGGCGAGTATTGAGTCTTATTCTGACCATCGGTATATTGAATTTGAAATAGATCTTAAGACCTCCCAAGTTAGGAAGTTCAGAAATGTTAGAAATACCGACTGGGGGTTTACAACAACAAATTAAGGGCTTTATTGCTAAAGATACCTCCCCGAGACCCCGAGATCCCGCCACGCAGGTGGAATTAGACGGGTTGGTTAATCAAGTCACCAAATTCATGAATAGTTCTTTTTCAGGCGGATGTTCACGCACACGCCCAGGAAACCAGCCGACACGACAGCTGGATAGGAAAGGCAAATCTATGGAAAACGCCTTGCAGTCGTCCGTCGAGTTGGTGGAAAAAAGCTTATCAGATAAGGAGTATGCTCTGGTTGCATTTGCAGATATAGAAGGCGCCTTCAATTAATTCAAGCGACATAACGGGACCATGGAGAAGGGGGGAATTGAAGTTTTACACAGATATACCGAAGCTAGACAATAGCGTTGGCCACGGAGTTTTACCTAAGGAACTAGGACTAGAATTATCCGTGCGAATTTCGGACCACTGCTGTGTTTATCAGGCAGAAGTTTTAGCTATAAAGGATTAATATCTTCTCGGATAGCCAGGCGGCTGAATGATGAGATCGAAGGTTGCGCAGGAACGCCTCGCAGCTCTAAACGATATTATCAGCCTCATATGGGTTCCGGAACACTGACATTGAAGGCAATTTCAGAGCCGATGAGCTAGCCAGGAAAGGTACCAGTCTCCCCCTATGTGAAAACAGCGGCACTATTGGGATACCCATGGCAACTTGCAAATTATAACTTAGAAATAGTATGATCCAAGAGGCCAACAGGTCATGGCTAGAAGAGGGCACTTGTAGAACAACCAGGCTGCTTTGGCCGCAAATAGACAAGAAAAAGACGAAAGAGTTGTTGCTCAGCCTCTCAAGAGAGGATATTGCGATGGTAACGGTTCGTGTAACCGGTTATTGGCTATTTGGCAGGCATCCTTCAAGACTAGGACTATTCTCCCAAGAAACCGTAGAGCACTTCTTTCTGCAGTTGCCCCGCTTTGGCCAAGAGGAGAACAGGCTTTCCAGGTAGGGCCTTCTTTGGATCTCTTACGGAATTGTCATGCGTCAATCCGACGCTCTATAAGAGCTACAAAATGGTTATCTGAAGAATATTCACTACTATTACTACTACTACTATTGTCAAAAACATGGATCCCTTTAATATCTGGATTCGGAAACGTAGTAAAAGTGTATAAGCCACATTTCGCGCGGAAAGAAAACGGAAGTATTGTAAAGAATGTCTCGGAATGAAATCCCCTGATGGGCAGGGGAAGGCCTCTCGGCAGACCGCGCGAAACGATGAAGTAACTTCTAATTATCCAGAACTAATACCGACATACCCTCGTAGGATACCAACCCCATCTCTCTCTACATGCTTGTTCGCAGCAACTCTTCTAAACTCCCTCACCCTTCGGTTCAATCAAGACAAAACAGGCCGCTTCCTTACCTTCTTCACCTACATACAGATTTTCTACTTACTATGTCTACCTATAGTTTTAGGATTGCGTACACATGGTTAATAGCACGGTATATTACCCAAGAGACAAATTAAGATTAAACAGATCTTGACCCGGGGTCAGCTCTAAAGCCATCAGCAAAGATTTTGAAATGTGTAAGCCACAGGGCTACGACAACGCTGATGGAGTGAAAACGTCTAGCGAGTAAATCCTGGAATTGTACTCCAAGATCCTTAGATGGATGAACACCATGATAGTAAGACCACTAGGAACCTATGGGCCTGTGGCTTGGGCTTCCAGGACTACGCTAGCAACGGTGAGGCAGTCCCACACCAAGATTCGCCGCTTGGAGAGGAATTTGGCAAAGGTAAAACTTTGTTATCCTGGAACAGGAACAGGTTGGGTTCCCAGCTCCCTCCAGTTCTGTTCTCCAGGGACGAAATGCATAAAGTAATGTTTAACGAAAGAAACTGTAACTTGGAAACACAAAGCAAGGCGACCTGGAGTGCCTATATCATGGAGAGACACGTCCAGGCGAGCACATTAACGTGGTACACAGAATAATCTAAAGCTCCTGAGGGGATAGGAGCAGGAGTTTATGGCCCTTGACTGAAGCTTTCTTTGCCCCTGGGAACTTTCCCCAGCATCTTTCAAGCGGAAGTCTATCCCATAAGTCTGTGTGCTGAGATTAACCTTCGAAGGAAGTATAGAAGCGAAAGGATCCAGATTTTAAGCTAAGCACTCAAGGCTCTCTCATCCTTCGAGATCAAATCCTCAGTGTTTCTGGAGTGTGTAGGGAGGCTTAATGCTCTGGCTGAGAATAATACCCTCCAATTGCTATGGGTACTAAGGCACATGGGAGTCGAAGGTAATGAGGAAGCGGACCATCTGGCTGGCAAGCAGTTTTTGGTGGAATGCCAAAAACGTGAGTACCCCAATAGGCCCTTGCTTGAGGAAGAGCCTCTGCCCAGGCAAGTCATAAGGAATTTTTGTGGAATATATGGACATGGTACAGACCCACATGGAACAAACTTTGGACCTGCCGAGGTATCGACGAGTGTTCAACAGCTTCATAGAGAGTGGGCCAACACCTATCACAGCTCTCGACTTGTGAATACCGTGATCGGAGCCCAATTACCACCTTTCGTTACTCTGGCCCAATAACAACAAGAAGTGATAAAATTCGGTGTTAATTAAAAGTTTTCCTATACCTTAAGACTTACCGAATTGTCTGTGCTATCTTTAGACCTATAAAATTTGAGCTGCACACAATAGAAACGGATGGAAATAAAAAACTTGATATCGATACTTTTGGAAACGATGAATTTTTAATTTTTCTTACCAAAAAGATTTTATTTAAAAAATATATAAATGTCCGAATTTTATAATAACCAAGATACAACTGAATGCTTTTACCTTCTTATGTTTGTAGCATGATAATAATCATAAATAAGCAAATTTTCTTTTACGAGTTTTATTTTTATTTTATTCTTTTCTAAGTAGCATCCTAATACATATCTCTAAAATGATTAATTGTACAAACCACAAACTGCAATTTCCGCATACAGTTCCATAACATACCACTACACCATTCATAACAGTTCTAGTAACATACATAAATAGCTTTTCCCTAAAATATTGCGTCTTTCGTATGTCAGCCAAGAAATAAAGTCTATACATAATAATTTATAAGCACTTGCAAAATTGTCTAGCGACTTCAGCGAGCGCCACCATGTGCATGACCGGCGCGTAAAAAGGCGCCACCACCATCCGTCGGTGGTTTAGCCGTCGCACTACCATTTGCCTCACTCTCCTTATTACCCTCCAAGTTCTTGAGCTGTTGCATCCACATCTCTGCATAGATACCATCCTTGCGCTGCAAAAGATCTTCATGACGTCCACGTTCTGCGATGGTGCCATCTTTTAGCACGAGTATCTCGTCGGCATTTATGATTGTGGAAAGACGATGTGCAATTACAATTGTCGTGCGATTGGCGCAGACGCGCGACAATGCCGCTTGAATATTGCGTTCGGTGTTAGTGTCAAGCGCTGACGTAGCCTCATCGAGTAGCACCAACACCGGCGCCTTGAGCAAAGTACGCGCTATAGCGACACGTTGTTTCTCACCGCCGCTCAAGCGCAAACCGCGTTCGCCCACCTTCGTTTCATAGCGATCAGGAAAGCCAAGAATGCGTTCATGTATATCGGCTAAGCGAGCTGCCGCGTACACCTCATCGGCACGTGCGCCAATTTTGCCATACTCAATGTTGTAGTAAATGGTGTTGTTGAAGAGTACGGTGTCCTGTGGTACCACACCTACGGTGAAGGCGGAATATATTTCATTCTATAATAACCTAATGATATCATAGCTCTGATTTGCCACACTCACCAATTGCCTTTCTCAAACTCTGCTGCTGCACTAATTTGATATTCTGTCCATCGATTAACACTGCGCCAGATTGCACATCATAAAAGCGGAAAAGTAAACGCACAATAGTGCTTTTACCCGCACCGGAAGGTCCCACAATCGCAACGGTTTTACCAGCAGGCACAGTAAAACTAACATTGCGCAATACAATCTTTTCCGGTGTATAGCCAAATGTAACATTAGAGAATTCAATGCCAGCGCCGGCGGTTATAAGCGGTGCAGCACCAGGCGCATCAAACACCTCCTGATCTTCCTTCAGCAAGTCAAACATATTCTCCATATCGACAAAATTCTTTTGTATTGCTCTGTAGTAGGTGCCAAACCAATTAAGTGGCATATACAAATCCATTATATAGGTGAAGAACAGCACGAAATCACCGACAGTGAGCGTTTGATGATGTACGACAAGGTAGACACAAAGCATCGAGCCAGAAAGCAACCCAAGGCAAAGTATAATATTTTGCGAAGTGTTGAGCATGTTGAGCGTTAACATGGAGAGGAATTCTTCTTTCTGCAGAAGGCAATTTTTACATAATGAAAACCATGATAATGCAGTAAAGGCGCTTTGATGTAGTTACCTGATATTTCAAAATGGCCTGCCGATATTCTTCAACTTCATACTGTTCGGCACCATAGTATTTTACAGTTTCAAAATTTAACAGCGAATCAACGCTGCGAGCGCGCTGCTCATTATCTGCTAAATTCATGCGACGTTGGAACTTGGTGCGCCATTCGGTAACAAGAATCGTGGCCACTGGAATTAAGGCAAGTATTTTAAAATTTATTAGGAAATACGATGCATGTGTACGAATATATGCCGGAGTATATGTACATATATCACTTACAAATATACAGGAACATTGTGAGGAATACAATCATTCCAAACCACCAATTGAAGGCGTATATGAAGAAAATCACAGCCACAAGCAAATCGATAATTGTAGGCGCAATTGAAAATATAATGTAGTTTAACAAATTATTAATGGAATCTGTGCCACGATCCATAACACGCAAAACTTCGCCGGTTTTGCGCTGCAAATGCCAACGCAACGAAAGCTGATGCAAATGGCTAAACAAATCGACTTCAATTTCCCTCGTCGTATACTGTTGCACACGTATCCACAGAAAGGAGCGCAAGTTATTGAAGAGACCCATGGTGCCTGTGCCACCACCCTGCACAAAGGATAAGGCGACATAGATCAGTACGAAATCCCAGCGGAAGATAATAGGCGGTATGGTAAGACTGTCAACTAGAATAAACAAAGGGAGTTTTGATCATTATTGTTAAATTAATTCAATTAGCGCTTTTATGCTTACCCAACTTCTTTCGATAAATTGGTAAAAATAGTTTAATAACGCGTCCAACTATTAACAGCATTATGCAGGCAACAACAGTTATTTGCAACAAAGTATCTTTCTTTGGCCACATGTATGGAAATAGTTTCGCCAATTTCTTGAAAGCATTGCGAAAAGCTGATCCTTGCGGAATATTACTGGCGTTGTTGATGTTCTCAGTGGATGATGGCTCATCGATGTGCACATAAGGGCGCATAATACCAGGTGCTTTAAGACCCAGTATAAAGATTAGTAGCGATGTGATGAAGCGGGTAACGAACAGGCTCATCTCTATTTGGTCTTTATTGCTATGTGCATGGAAAATAAATAAATAAATATTTAATTGAGCCAAGTTAGATTGAAAATTATTGTATGTGTAGCCTGGGAAATTTATAAATAGCTACGTACTTCACCGGGAATATTTACGTGTATGCAATTTAGATTTTTTAAACAGAGATTTTTAATTTTTTTTATAGTGTTATTTCAATAATAACCGCAAAAATATTTTGCTGTAAAGCAAATAAATAAACTTCCGCATACTAACGTTTTCAGTGAGAACCACCAGTCTTCATGCCTCAGATTTATGAACGCTAACGATTCATTGATGAAACCCAAAGTCCAAAAGAGCAACAATATAAGGCCATGACCACGAGTTGGTAACGATGGCAGCTGATAGAAGCGCTCCTTTACTATGATACAAACCGAGAAGGGATAGGATATGCAAACTAGCAACGTTGATAGTATCTGAAAACAACAATACATTTTTTTATTAAACAAATGTTGCCATAGAGCATTACATTACTCACCATATAACCATAAACCGCATGATCATGGTAGATGCGTGCATTCAAGAAAAATCTAAGCAATGCCAACATTGGAAAGAAGAACAACAGGAAGAGTTGTAAAGCGTAGAGTCGTGATTTGGTGATATGCGTGGGATCATTGCGTGTGGCATATTTCCGATACATCAATAGTTGTACTGTACCCATGAGCAGCATAAAACCACTCGCCACCGCATTTCCAACAGTGTCCATAAAGCAATGCGAAATGCCATTGTTAATCCAAATTTGTGAAAAGGTTACATTCGGCGGACAATAGAGCATCTTTCAGTTAGTTTTGTTTGTTACAGTTGTGTTGAAAATCTGAAAGGTAGTAAGTAGATATACTTACTAGTATGTAGAAATATTGTTAAGTTGATTATGCCATTATAAACAGCAGCATGTGATAACCAACATTTATTTACGGCTCGCTGCTCTATATGATTTTGCACTCGGCCACAAGTGGGAACGTGTGTTTTACGTAGGTGTTATTTTCTATTAAAATACAATGCGAGTAGATATTATTATGCATATGCTTTTTTATCAAACTTGCTGAGTTGTGATTGGACACTTTGACGGACATTAGAGTGATAAGCATAGCAATGGAAATGCAGCAAGTGAATCATTGCAGACACAACAAAGCGTAAAATTACAACTTAATTGGGGCGTTTGGGGGAAAATATAACATTTCTGATGTAATGATAGAGGGCGTTGCGCAGAGTTTCTTTAATTTTTTAGATAAGAAAATATCTAAATTTGATTTTTTAAAGACATTTTGTTATTTTATATACAAAAATAATTTATGCACATATGTTATCAATAATATATGAAATTGAAAGAGATTAAATCGTACGCAAGAAAATACTTAGAAATCAGAGCATGAATGCGGCCCAAATGCTTTACTTTTTTACTAAATATGTCTTTGTGAGCATATTAAATAATAATTTACGCAGAATTTGATTATCGAACACACAGTACGTATGCTGGTAGGTACATATGTACCTAAATTTGTGCTGTAGTAGTTTTTACAATTTACATGTCTCTATTAACAATTTAAATAGCTCCTGCCGTAACATTGAGCGCTGATTTATATGAATCCAACTAACGACCAAGCCATGCACGCGTGTTAACGAAAAAACATTACTTATAGCTAATTATTAATCTGGGTAATAAACAATCAATTGTTTGATTCTGCTTTCTAGGAAGCAAAATTAATAAATAAATACATGCACTGTTAGCACATACAGATGTAGTCTGTTCCTTTGGTAATCTTCGACAGCTGAAATTTTTGTTTGTATGAACCTTTTCCATCCACGATGGTTCTCTTCTCTTCAAAAGAGTCACAACTCAAAATAATACGTTCGTCAGAAAATGCGAAAAACTATTTCGTAGCACGGGAAAGGGCGACTTTACCTTAAGTTTTTTTTTAACAAATTATAACAAAAACTTGCCACAGCTTTTGCTGAAGGGTAAATAAAACCTCTGTATACATTTTTAGCGCATAATTTCAAAAATGCCAAATTTTGAGTTGTGACTCTTTTGAAGGCGGTGTGCGATATGTATGCATGCATGTACAACCTACCTGCGTTTATTATTTTCCTCCAAGTTTCACTTGTACATGCATATGTACACATACAAAAGATTCCAAACGTAATATTTAAATCATGTTTTCTATCCGCAAATCCCGCTGTAATTAAAATTTCAAAGAAATGCAATTGAGTATGTTAAATTATGAATTTTTTATTTACGCACTTTTAGTTTCGGTCTCTCTTCTTGGGGATGACTTTCAATTTTCCGGCGAAGGCTCGTAATATTTAAATAATGTTTTCTATCCGCAAATTACGCTGTAAATAAAATTTCAAAGAAATGCAATTGAGTATGTTAAATTATGCAATTTTTTTTTATTTACGCACTTTTAATTTGGGTCTCTCTTCTTGCGGATGACTTTCAATTTTCAGGCAAAGGCTCACGCCAGTGCTAATTAGCACTTAAATAAACAAAAACTTAGCCTTATTTCACTTGCTGTAGATTAAGCACACTACTATGCGTCTATGTCAAATAAACAAATGCTTAATTTTGTTATTATAAACGAAGAAAATTGAATTTCCCACACGCAACAAAATTCCGACTGTTTAAATTACCTGCACAGCTGACAAAAGTCAATTGTCAACCATTGAAATGGTGATGTGCAACTTTTGTAGGGTACTCGATAAGCCAATGTGAAAGATTATTCATGTGTATAATTCACAAAAACTAGCAATAGCAACTTTAACACTAAACAAATGTGAAGAATACTTAATTTTTTTGAATATTACCTATACGTAAATATGTACGTCTAAATATATTTAATCGATTTACACTCGTTCGATGAATAATTATTTCTTCTAAGCGTCACCCTGTGTTTCTCAAAATTTGATAAGCCGAGCTACCCTGTACCCTGCAATGACAATCTAACGGAACAGGAAACCATTTTCTTTAGTCTCGCGTTAGCTTCCTCTTTGTACAAGTCGTTTTAATTTTGCAAAGATGTTTGCAAGTGGAATTAAGTGATTTTTTGTGTTAATTTGATTTCCCTTATTCGGAATATGTGTATTAAATGTGTAGCTAAGTTGAAATATCGCAAGTTAACTGAATTGCGAGTTATTATTGGCAGTTAATACCCAAGTGAAAAAATGGCAATTGAAAGAAGTGAAGTGTGTATGTGTGCAAGGTTGGAGTGCATGTAAAATGCCAGCTTGTAGTAAATTCAAGGCATTATAGTGTGAAAAGTGTGCATGCTTTATTAAAGGTTATTTGTGGTTAAGAGTAATTGCAAAGTGCAATTTTGTTCGATAAAAAAGGCTTTAGGCTCCAACTTTACAGCAGTAGTAAAAGTAAAATGGTGGCGAAATGAAAAAATCAGTGTTAGTAAAAGGCAAGTAAAGTCGTTATGTTGTGCTCTGTGTAGGTGTGAATATAGCAATGTATGTATGTACATTAGGGTGGTCCAAGAATGCATTTGAAAAAGTAAAGTGGGAATTTGTATGCCCTCACCCCCTAGGATTGTTAAATGTATACCGGAAAAAGACACCCCTATTTTTTATTTTGAAATCAAAAAATATTTAGACGTCGCTCAAAGAGCTCAACGTTTTCCATGTATGTATTTTATATGAGAAAAAATTATCTTTTGGTAGAAATTGTATAGAATTCTTGAAAATCAATATTTTTCATTTCATTTATCCATTTTTTGTGGTGATTTTATTTTATAGGTCCGCCAAAAACTCCAGGAAATGCAATGGGGGGACCAACAAAAAATCTTTAATATTAAAAAATGGTTAAATAAACAATTGGTTATTATTATTGGAAGTCTACTGAAGAGAAACAGAGTTTTACGATCGAACAAATATTGATTTTCAATAATTCTATATGCTTTCTGCGATAAGTTGTTTTTCCCCCATATAAAATACATGGAAAACTTTGAGCGCTTTGAGCGTCCTCTAGATATTTTTTGATTTCAAAATAAAAAATAGGGGTATAGAACAATCCTAGGGGTGATAGCATTACTATTCCGACTTTACTCTTTTTGGACCACCTTAATGTACATACATACATAGACACATATGTCTATTGCCTTGAATTGACGAATTCGGAACCAGAATGCATTTAAAAGCAGCGGTTGCTATGACGTTGAGAGCTGTGAAAAATTCAAATGAGAATTGTTAAGGTAAGTTCAATGTGAAATGGGATGAATTTAGTTAAATGAAGCATAATGAAATAAAATATGATGTATTTTGGAATGAATACCCGTCCGTTCTGCTCGAGAATTCATACAGGTGGTACATAGCCGAAATCAGTTTGTCTCTGAACCAAATTTGAAAAGGGATGACCGAAATTCGTTCTAAAATACATACATACAATGTTTGTTCCCCACGAGCCCGCGGGTGCCCAACATGACTCAATAATAAAAGGTTTGCTCAAATAACAGTTTTCTCGCTCCCTCTTGACAAAATCGGCTCCCTTAGCAAGGCGCTGTGTGTGGGTTCGTGTGTGTGTGCAAAGCTTTTGTAAGGGAGCTAAGGGAGTGTCAAAACTCTAATGTCACTAATGAGCAAACCTTTTATTATTGAATCATGGGTGCCCAAAACAGCGCCGAAAGCATTCCTCACGCTAGAAAAATGGGTAATAGAGAGCGAATACCGTCCACTTTTGAAAATATCTTCTTCTTCGTGCCCGAAGCAGGTTGGACTTTTTTCCGGGCAAAAATGTGCAAGAAGTCAATTTGAAATAACACCTGTTGTTTGTTTACATCCGATAGCAAATTTTGTAAAATGCAAAGGTTCAGAAATGTAGGTATTTGCTCAATTTATTAGCTATATAAGATAAATACACATAAAATCATAGTTCAGAACTGATTTGTTGATTCCGGGCACGCAAAGTAGTAATATCGATAGTATCGATAGTTGAAAACTGTCGTCACTATCGATAGTTTTTGAAAACTATGGATGTCGGTTTAGCAAGACTTCACAATGTCTCTTCTTTACATCTCTACACATTACATACATTTTTTTATGCAAGAAAATTCACAACACAGTCGGCAAAAAAAATTTAAGTCATTGGGATATTTAGCAACTACAGTGCCGGAACAAAGTATTGGCACAGTAAACTTTTCACACTAAATGCAACAATCTTCATTCTAATATTTTCCCGCTAATTTCGTATAAAAATATGGTCCATTCTACAACAAAAAACATAAAAATATAATTCCTAAACTTGTGCAATTCAGCAAATTTTCATGAAAATTTTCAACTTTTTAATCAGATTTTTTAGAAAGAAAATTTAATATTTTTTAGAAAATTTGCTGTGCCAATACCTTGTTCCGGCAATGTATAAGCTACACTGAGTTATAGTAAAATTTAATAAGCTATAAAAATGCTAACACAAAATTTTTATAGAAATTCGAATTAAAAAGCTTGAATTTTTAATTACATTGTCGTTTTTTATGTTTTGTATAACTTTTATAAAAAAAAGTGGACACTAAATAAACAAAAAAATTATTCAAAACTGCTAAAAAATGTTGTGGTGCTATTATTTTGATCAGTACTATATTCATTTTCTTATAAAATGGTAAAATGTTAATAATTTCCCGTCCGTATTTTGATATGCGCTATTTGATCTCGGTTGAACTTTTATAAGAATGAGTTGTCAATTTAAACGAATAGGGACAACCACAATCCGATTTCAATTTTGCCATATAAAAAATAAATTCAGATTTTGCCTGTCGCTATTCAAGGGGATGCAAGGGTATGTATATAAGTTAAATAATTCAGACGCATAAATTAATAAGTTTATTTTATCATTATAAAAAGTTATTTTTGATGCACTCAAATTAAAAAAAATATTTACACAATCTCTTTAATTTACAAAGTAATTTATAAATTTATTAATTATTTAATTTTCAAGCAATTGAGCGTTTCAATTCAATACTTTTCACGATGATAGTACTATCGATACTATCGATGTTTTCAACTATCGTTTCGAAAACTATCGAGTGGAGGTACTATCGATAGTATCCCAGCTCTATTCGATATATTGATCGATGTGGATGGAAGTCATACTTTACAATTTTTAATATGCCACTTCGGATTTATTGCTAATTGACTGGCCAAATAAAAATAAGAATAAAAGTAAAAAACGTTGTTAATGAAAATAAGATGAATGAAAAGGATTCTCGTTTGGTTTTCTTGCAACAAAACTTCAAATAAAAGATATAAGAAATGTCAGCGAAAACACCTACAGTCGGTGAGAACAGCATTCAGCCCACAATCCACAAAGCTCGTTTTTTTTTAAGTGTTTTCGTTGCACGTCCGAACAAGTGGACTCCTATCCCGAAGTCATTGGCTGAGCACGCCTACCCGCCCTCTGAATAGCTTACGACGGCTAACTTCTCCAACGGAGCACCCAATAAATAAGGGTGACATCGTGCCCTCCCTCTTCATCTGCTTGCCAGCACATCTTACTCCCTTTTGCATATTCGGCTTAGGAAGTGTCTAGTTGACTTGATGTGCGCCCATAAAAAGTAACATTGCCGTATTTATTAAAGCTCGAATACACTAAAATGAAATTAAGTATAGAGCTCGAATTTTATTTGCATATCACCACTTCCAATAAAGTGACTTTCAATAAAAAAAAAAAAAACATCATCCCTTCTCACAAACCTTGACATATAAAAACGAAGACTATTATTTAAAATATTTAACTGTACTTTTTATTTTATATTCTTTTATTTTTATAATAATTTATTATTTCAATTGAAATTTATCTACAGTTATGTAAAAAAATAAATACAACTTATAATGAAAAGAAAATTATTTTTATAACACATACAAATTTTTTGTTAAAGTTTCTTTGCGAACAGCCACTGCAGAAGGATAATTTCAAAGTATTACTTAACATTAAACATTTATTAGAGTTTAGCATAGAAACGAATTAAATAACTTACAAACTATTTGTGATGATCATTTTAAGAAACGAAAAAAAAAAATGCATTTACAGTTACGCGATTAAAATTTAATATTTTGTCGCATCAATTGAAATGTTTTGCCCAACAGTAATTTTTAAATGTGACAAATACGTACATATATTATAGCATGTAAGTATATCTAATTAATTTTTGCTACAAATAAGTATTTGGCCTTATGAATAAAAAGTGAGCAATTGCTTTTTCTTAAAATTTCAGACCTTTTACCTTTTAATTAATTATTATTATTTTTTGAGTAAATCGAGTAAAAGGTCTGAAATTTTGCGAAGAAGCAATTGCTTAGTTTTCATTCATAAGGCCCATTTTCTTTTCAACCTCATTTGTTCTTCAGAAAGAACTGAGTACAAGTAACTATTTGTATTATTTAAAGTTTTTTTTTAACTATTTAATTGAAGTTTTGAACTAGTTATGCTATGTTTTGATAAACCTACAGATATATGTATGTATTTGCATGCCACTCGTTCTCCGGAAGACCGTCATAATCGAAGCAAAACTTCTCCTTGATCAAAATAAGAAAGCTTCTTAAAGTTTTATTTGAACTTGGATCACTGAACTGGGCGCGAGTCACAACATAAGAAGTCGATTGATTACTCCTTAGGAATCATATGAAATCAAACTACTGCTGTTTTAATTCTAAAGGCTGGGTTTCTTTAGGTCAAACTCAATGGTATTTGTCGTCCAATAAGTGAAAACACATTACCAAATGGAACTAAGAGATAGTTTGTTGATTGATTTAGATCAGAATAGGCCTCTTTAGTCGTCGTTAAATTAGCTATCTCACCCTTTTTGGCCCATAATATAATTGGTAAAGGACAAAGGAGATTAAGTTGTGCCAGAAAATGCCGGCAAAATTTGTCGTCAAAATATGTCATAGTGAAAACCAGCCTAAAAATATTTTAAATTGCCAAACAATTTTTATTTTCAAGAGAATAGGTAATTGAAAACTTTCAAACGAGCGACATGTTTTTTAGTAAAGTCAATACAGCACTTAAGATACCACGTTGTTCAGAAAAATATTTTAATCACAACAAGAAAATGTCCGATCTCTTAATTTGATACCAAATATTTTTAATTAAACAAAAACTATTTATTCACAGTTACTGCATCGCTGGTACTTGCAAATGTAGAAAAATACAAGTAGTCGTAATTTGTGGAAACTTTATTGCTATAAATATTACTTCAGGATGGTTTAAAAAATTAAAAGCTTTTTCCGGTTACCTTTTTTGAAAAACTTCGGGTTTTTTAATACCGGTTACCAATTTTGAGAAAAGCAGATTGGTCATGCCCATTGTTTTGTTATGGTTGTTTCAAAAATGAAATCGGTGTTTTTGTACCGGGTACAAATTTGAAAAATTCGAATACTTAGTACCGATTACCAATTTCGTAAACCTCGGAGTGATTCTGGCTGGGTTTTTATAAAATAAAAAATAAAATATTCTGCGTGATCATCATCATCAGTTTCGTAACAATTAAAATATCTCAGTCTCTAGTTTTTGAAACTGTACTGTAAACTGGAAAGTGGCCGTTGTTATAAACCGATATCAATATTTTCCACCACTTTTCTTACTAATACCAAAGTTAGTGTAAGGTCAGTTTCAAATTGAAAGATGACTTTTTTATTCAAGGGAGACTTCGATATGCGTGCCATGATGAATCATCCAAGTACTTTATTTCTTTCTGCTTGCTGCTTCCATAGTTATCAGTTAATGATGACTCTCCAGTGATGATGCAACTCATTAAGTAAGCTTTTCATGATTGTTTATATTTTCATTTTAATATATATATTTTTTTCACGTATCAGTAACTACTGAAATCTTTTAGAAACTTCCTGATTTAGGAAAAGCATAGTGGATACTTTCTGTGGAAATAAATAATTTTAAATGACTCCATATTTAATTTCCCTTTTGTTCCTTAAGCGCTTAAAGGAAACTAGCGGGACTACTTCGCTGTTTTACGAAATCGGTAACCGGTAGAGTTCGGATTTTTCGAAACTGGTAACCGGGACAAAAAATGCGACTTCATTTCTGAAATAACCATAATGAAGAAAATGAGCGTGACCAATCCGCTATTCTTGAAATTGAAACCCGGGGTGTTTGAAATCGGTAACGATTCACTTTTTAAATTTTTCTACATTTCTCTTCTTTATTTTGATAAAAATATTTTTCCGAACAGCATTTTTTCTGTGCAGAATTATTTCCAGATACACCAAAAAATAGAGTCAGATTGACTGTACTATTTACCACATATTGCTAAAATATATATTTTTTTGCTTTACCAATGAAATTCAAAAAGTTTTTTGTTTTTAAATACTTGCATATCTATGTACATTAGGGTGACCCTTAAAAAATTAAATGAACGCTTTTTTCAGTCTCAACCCCTCAATTGGTAATACCAAAATATCACATATAAATTTTGGTCCCGATGGGAGACGGTTAAGGCGTGTCGCAATGGATTAAAAAAAATTAAAAATATTTATTTTTTAATTCCTAAAATAGATACTACTAAGGTCGAGGATATCACATATCAATTTTGGTCCCTATTCGAGTCGGTTAAGACGTCTTCATAGGGTAATCTGAACTTTGACCTCTGTGCGACACGCCTTAACCGTTTCCAATCGGGAGTAAAATTTATATGTGATGTCTTCGACTATAGGAGCATCGACGTAGAGGTTGAGGCTTAGAAAATCTGATGTAAAAATTTGCTTCCTACATTCAAGGACCACCCTAATGTACATATGTAATTTCTTTGTTTCCAACCAAGGCGAATTCATATAAGGTCGTCCTTTTTCCTTTCAGGAAAGAATAGCTGAAATTCGACAATGGTCCGCTAAAAGTTAAAAAAACATACAAGTAATTTTTGTATTTGTTGAATCGATACCACCTTATATGAATCCGCCTTGGTTTCCAAAATAATTGTTACCGATTGCTCAAACAACTATCATTTGCTTATAATTAAAGTAGTTACTTTCTCTCTACAATAATTGTACATGTTCTCGTTCACTGGGTGAGCGTTGGTTGCACCTCAATTCCTTATATGCTTTGCATAAAAATCCGTTCCCATCTACTATATACTAGCGTACATACTTACTTTCATACATACATACTTAGGTAACATCTAAAATAATGATTTACATTAAATTACAAATTAATCTTTCCTAACAACGGTTGTGCCACTGTCCCCACCGCAGCCGTCGATAAAGTTACAGCGTTACTGCTGCCACCTGTACCCATACTCACAATACCCCCAGCTCCACTACTCCTTCGACTATCTATTGGCGGCACAGTCGTGTTTATAAGATGCAAGTTTTTCGCATTATTCGCCTTAACAATATTGCTATAGCTATTGTTGTTGCTGCTGCATACACTGTTAAGACCGCCCGCATCACAGCCATTGGCCTTGGTTATCGCAATATTATTCACTATGCTATGTTCTAGCAAGTGTGCTTTACTGCTATTCAGATGATTATTTAATGGCAGGTCATCTTCATCCTCGACATCACTACAAGGATTGTACAAATCGGTTGCTATGTCTGATACGGGTCGCCGTGGCAGGAGTTGTGCGGAAGATGTCGTCTCCGTCCTGCCATTCATAGCGGCGCAATCTTCATGGTCGGCATTCTCTTCGGTGGCTACTTGAAATTTGATACGTAGACCGCTTTGTAAGCTGACATTGTCAGCACGTGCACTTGACACTAATGTCGAAATGGTCGGTGAGGGTTTCATGCGCATGCGAGCAGCCGTCGCTGTCGCCATGGCAGTGGGTTGGAGAAGACCACTTAAATTGGAATTCGAGTTGGATTGCAACAAATGTGTATAGCTGTTGTGGTGATGATTTGTTAGATTGTTATTGTGTTTTTTAAGCGCGCCAGATAGCGGTAGCCGCATATTGACCAGTTCGTTATTGCAATCCTTACGTGGCTCACGCAATGAACGACTGCTGTAGATGTCCGCACACAGACCAGGCGATTTACAGATGGCCAGACCGTTGTGGTCTTTGTAAAACTGCTTATCATTGTCCAGGTAGTAATTGAAGTCTTCCGGTTTGAATTCGTTTCCATTTAATTTAGGTGATGACGAGGATATTTTGCGTTTAACACGCAACGTCGGCGTTGTAACTGCACTATGGTGCTGCTGAGTTATCGCAGGCGGTGATATCTGTGTTCTTTGTGTTGAGATCTCTGAATTTTGTTTTTGCATCATTACGGCATAGCGTTGAGGTGGATGCTTGAGTGATGAACGCCGCGAGAGTGGCAATTGTTGCGACAGCATCGAGGGGGACTCTGGCTTAGGTACCTCACCTTCCAGCCAATATGTGAGCATTTCGCCCTTGCCCTTCATGGGCACATAGCCACGTTGTGTTGTTATGAAGGTACCAAATTCATCTAGCGCCAATTTGGTGCTTTCACTGATGTGTATGCGCAGCGCTTCGCCGTTCGATTCCATGCGTGACGCTGTATTTACTGTGTCACCAAAGAGACAATATCGTGGCATTTTGAGTCCGACAACACCCGCAACGCACGCGCCACTATGAAGTCCGATTCGTAGTCTCAGTTGATCTTGCGGTCGATGATGTATTTTAAATTTGCGCACTGCGTTTAGCAACGCTAATGCTAGTCGCGCTATTTCGCGTGCATGCTGATTGCCATTCCTTATGGGCAAGCCAGACACAACCATGTAAGCATCGCCAATAGTTTCCACTTTGTAGACGTCAAAGTTCTCAACAATGGAATCGAAGCAGGTGTAGAGATCATTTAGGAACTGTACCACCTGCATGGGTGTGCTCTCCGCAGATATGGCGGTGAAGCCAACAATATCACTAAAGTAAATGGTTACTTGATCGAAAGTTTCGGCCACTACTGGCTGGCCGCTAATCAGTTGAGCTGCAACACTTTGCGGCAAGAGTTGGTACAGCAGCTTTTCACATTTCTTTTTCTCCTCAATGTAGTCTTGTGTACGCTCTTCGACAAGCTCTTCCAAGTTATTGGCATAGAGTTCCATGCGCTTGAGTAAATTATCGACAATGTTGCCGGTTTCGTTATCCCTAGAATGAGAAAGATGAGAATGAAGGGGAATGATGAGTTTGAAACTTACTTAGTTGCTGATTATACTCACTTATTTATTCGACGTATGATCGATTTGAGTGCATTGAAGTCGGGACGTTCCAAGGGGTCTTCGGACCAACATTTGATCATGAGATTGTTAATATCAAGATAACTATCATGTTCGTCGACATAGGGACGAAATGGTTGCGTTGTTAGTTCTGTATAACCTTTGACTAGTTGAATAATTTCTGAAAAGAAGATTTGGGAGAAGCGATACATTAGAGTAAGCTATGGACATGATTGGGAGTGACATTTAAAATACATATATGCTGTAAATCAAATTTGCGATTTCAAGATCAGTCATTAGACTACGATGAATCTTGTGCTAAAAACTATGCATTATTCTGAAAGCACAAACAACACTAAAGGCAATAGGCTGGGTGTTTGGGTGTGTAATACTTGCAACAAGTTTTGAATAGACCGGGCTCAAAAGGTCTATATTGTCAAGTACTCAAAAATAAATCCCCTGTTTTCTTATATCTTCAAGAGAAAGGAAGGAAGGAAGTTTTCTACTTTTTGTTTTCGGAAAAAGTCGCCGAGACTTAGTGAATGTAAATTGACCTTAGTGGCCACACATAGTTCTGCGGATGAATTAAAACAAAGCAATAAAATAGTCCCATAAACTGTATCCTGTAAGGGTTACTAGTTGCTCCTTTTTTTGCGGCACTCGAAGTTGTGCCATCTGGTCTCTGCTTTTTCTATGCTTATGAGCAGGTCGACGATCTTGTATCGTTCTGACCGCATCGCTGTATAGGTGGTAGGACTCCGCTCTGTAGCTCACTGTGCCGAACGGATTGTTTACGTACGGTTCAGCATCCGTTCTCCAATCGTTCCGAAGCAGAGCGTTGTTGGGTTGGTTTTCACGGTAGCATACCGCGAGGAATTGCTTCGATAACATAGTGTTGTGTTTTTTCATCACCAGTATCTGGATTTTTTTCGTGGGGATGCTACTCGAACGATATAAGGTAACAGCCTTTAGTCATACGCAGATCTACGTACTGGAATGTTTCTACATTGCACATGGCTAGTCCTGTCCACCACACTGTCCAGCACGATTGCTTGGAAAGTCGTGAGCAGAGCCTAGGTGCTGCCGGCTAGAGTCTACAGAACTTTGCTCTTGGCTTGTAATTTGTTGAAGGTGGCAAACGTCTCTCCCAGGATGTTCGTTATCGGCATTTTAGTGCCATCGTCAACGACGACTAGCGCGAGCCTGATCTACTTGCTCCATGTCGTGAACTGTGTTGTGATATCTTTCACGGCGGATATTTTAAGGGTTTTGGCAGTGAAGAAGTTAAATAGATCGGTGGGATAGTCGGTCATCTTCCCGCAAAGGCTTTCAATGATTTGGCCCGTTACTATTTTCGTACAATCATCAGTGCAGCTTATTATGTGGACTCCAGCTGAATTTGGCGTAACGAAATTTGATTGATGATTGACATCCATACAGATAGCTGGTAACTCAACGTTTCTCCCAGCTGAAAGCGACGAGCCCAGGATGTCTGGGAAGAGGCTCGAGTCTTTCACTGTGGAATATTAACTTTTTTACAATTTTCTGTTATAGAATACTTCGTAAAACAAGTTGTAGTTCCACGTCAACGTGTCGAATGTCTTGGAAAGGTCAACTACGACTAGGAACGACCTATCACAGGGTAGTCGTTGTTACATACCTTCGCTAATCTGAGTGGTTATGGCGCTCAATACCCCCCCGTGGAAGTGTGCTTTTTCTGGAATCCATGCTGGTTTTCGGCTAACTTTGGGTCATTCATTGGGCTGGG
The DNA here is from genome assembly GCF_001687245.7 of Rhagoletis zephyria. Lineage (NCBI taxonomy): Eukaryota > Metazoa > Arthropoda > Insecta > Diptera > Tephritidae > Rhagoletis > Rhagoletis zephyria. The sequence goes on along the minus strand of NW_016157639.1, from coordinate 140,709 downwards.
GAGGAGTAGCAACCCCCCAATAAAAGCCTGTCACGATGTTTCCTGAGATCCGACCGGGGTTTAGGTGGATACAGCCTAGCTTCGACAATCCGGATTTTTGAGGAGTAATTCGAAGCTCATTTTGGAGCTCCAGAACATTCTATTTCTTAAGTGTGTCGAATTTTGCTAATGAGATGCTGCCGAAAATTGAAGAGTCAAAGGGGACGGCGATTTTGACGTTTTTTACTTCGGAACTGTCCATGTCTTTCGCTATACCCATAAGGTACGAAATATCTTAGTTTACATTTTATAACTGATCTTCACTACTTGAAAAGTTAAAACTTAAGAAAAATTTATTCAGTGGCCTAGAACACGGTTCAGTGATAAAACAAGTAAGAAAGTCTAAGTTCGGGCGGAGCCGAACATTAAATACCCGGCGCAAGTATTAAATATATGTTTTCGCACCTTTCCGAAAGCTACCGCTAGATGGTAAGGCGGGTGTATCAATTTTGAGTAAATTAGCGTCCTTAAATTTCGAAATATTGAAATTTCAAGCATTTCTGAAATTTACCGTTATATGAAAAGCTGCCGAAATTTTAGTCCGATTTCAATAATTTTCAACGTTTTGCTTTTATGTGGCAAGCACAATAAAAATACCGAGTTTGGTACAAATTGGTAGAACGGTTACCGATATACATATATGTATGTGATCATAAGTGGGCGGTGCCACGCCCATTTTCCAAAATTTCACCATAAACGTAATTCTTAGTAAGGAATTGTTGCAACCATCAATTTTGAATAAATTAGCTTTGATATTTTTTGATTTATCGAAGATTTTTTATTTCTCTAAATTACCGTTATATGGGATGTGGGCGTGGTTATTGTCCGATTTTTTTTTAATTTTCGGCCATTTAGTATGCTGTACCAAGGCCAAAAACTGTACCAAGTTTGGAAGAAATTGGTGCAGCGGTTACCAAGATAGGCACATGTAACCATAAGTGGGCGTGGCTACGCTCATTTTCTAAAAATTTATAATATTCTTATTTTTCGTCTGAAATTTATTGTAAATATCAATTTTGAGTGAATTATCTTCAGTAGTTACTAAAATATCGCAGTTTTCGTATTTCTGAAAATTAACTTTCTGAGCATTTATGTATACATTTGTCTATATCTATCTCGATTCGGTTTGCCTGTTACAAACAACCGTTATGTGAACAAAGTTATAATACCCCTGTGCACAAGTGCGCTCGGGTATAAAAATAAGGATGAAATTTTCTACTTTCCGTTTTGTGTATAATCGATAACAATTTTACTGTCGTGTTTCAATTTGAAGTACTGTTTAAAAACAAGTATACATAAATTATTATTATTATTTTTTTTAAGTCGTGAGAACTATTTGCGAACAGCAACATCTACGGAATAAACTGCACGGAAAATGCTTCTTTAGTGCGATAAATATATCAGCAGCTTGAAACTACGGTAATCATTGTTTGTGTACAAATATTTTTTAAAAATAATATTGATATAATGAAAATTGTTTGCTAAAATAATTAATATTAAGACCAAGCGAGACTTGTAGGTTAAATGTCAAAATGGATTTTACTAAAAACAGCATATCGTGCAAAGAAAGCGGCAAATCACGAAATACTCTGGATGCTTCTGTTAAACTCGGACAAAATCATGATAAACAAGGAGGCCAATCTCAGGAACAATCTACAATACCTCAACTGACACCCAAAGGAAGTCACCGTCCACATTTTCCGGATTCACACAAGCCGTATGCTTTGGCTTTGCACAATACCCGCTTAGGCATCAACAAATCTCAACATACCAGACCTCCATTTCTGTACGAGCATTACCCACTTAAACCTTCATTGCTGTATGGCAGTCCATCGAGTTATGTCCGTGATCCACTAAAACGTTTAGACCAAATTTATTTTTTGCCACAAAGTTCTTTGCATTCGATATCTGCAACATTGCCCACTTGCCAATGTGCCTTGGTGAATCCACATCTCAGTCCACACGATAACACTCAGAATTTGCAGCATACACGTTTAGAGAGCGGCGCAGATGCATGCAGCGAAAAGAAAGAAGACGTTATAGTCGATTCAACATGTATGACGAAAAATGTATGCAAAATGGACGGGAAATCTCTAGAAAATGTCTGCTCCACATGTCGCGATGTGAAATGTTGCAAGGAAACTCCAATTGGTGTTGAAAACATGGGTACCACGAAAGATAGAGACAGTACAGTGTCGTCCGATTATAAGAGCTTATCTTTGCAAGATAGTTCAAACTTGGTCAGACAAACAATGCTGAAGCCTCAAGATTCACTACTCTTGTATCAAAAGCCATTGCGTCGTTCGTCGCATCATGCCAGAATGTCTGTGGCAGTCCATGAGGAAGTAGCATTGGATTTGCCCCAACCCAAGGAAGATAGTAAGTCGTTCTAAGCAAATGCCCAAGATATGATTATAGGTTACCGAAAGCCGTACGAATAATTAAAAATCTGATTAAGAAATATGTTTTAGCCGCGAAATTATCTTCCAACAAAGCATCGACGTCCACCAATTCACTCGATCCCGACTACAATGTGTCAGTGCCAATTTTCGAACTACTATTGCCGAACGAAACCTACTACTATACTAACCAACTAGCACTCAAGCATAAAGACTCAGTATTGTTTTATGCTGATCTAAGGCAGAAACGGCGTAAATCATGCGCGGTTAAAACTTTGGAGATTCGGCGGGGGAAACTTTTAAGTTTTGTTAGGTTCCTCGACGAAGGTGTGCAAACAAGTGAATATTTATACAAATATATTTATCGTCGTCTAAAGTACAAAACCGCGTATCAAGATAAAGCAAAATCTCGTTACTGAGGTTGTCAAAATTTTGCAAGGGAGGCAAGCTTTATGCCTTATTTCAAAACGGTTCTCTCTTTTATCCCTAATTATCTCTACCTTTTATATTTAAATATCGATATTGATATCTTGGTATGAACGGCTAAGATGTCAGTTGCCTTGTTTTGCAGAATCTAGACACGCGGTTTTGTGGGTTAAACGATGTTGTGAATCCTTAATGACACCATTCCTTGACACTAGCACGCCTTGTGTGTACACCATCTGATGAGGATATTGTTTTTGGCAACGCTGGACGTGCGCACCACAAATCGCTATGCTGGGAAGAATCACGTATTGCTTGGTTGGCTGAGCTAGAACGTCGCCAGGAAGTTCGTAGACGCCGTAAGAGGCGATCAGAGCATCATAAGCCAAAAGGATATGCATCTGAAAGCGTCTGGGGCGAAGGATCGTTTTTGTGCGATAGAATACGTTTGTGGTTAGCTAAATGGTATACCTAATGTTCGTGAACCCGAATGAAGTTTGTAACTTGAATGTGAATATCTAATTAATATAGTATACATGTGTTTCGTACGACAGACAGCTGTGTTTATTTCGTTACTTTTTTACCAGGATTTTTTCAAAAACTATCGAAGTTATCCAAACAGTCGTCCAACTAATTTTTAGTCACAGATAAAGGGATATTTTACCTTGTACATGCAGTGAGCGAGGCTGCGTGGAAAGATAGGATAGGTTAAGATAGTTAAAGCTTATTGCCTAGAGCAGACATTTGGGTACGAACGGTAACTGCTTAGTTAAAGTGAAAAATGCTGTGTGCCGCGAACAAAATTTCGCAGACGGCAGATCTCAGTGACAGAGAGCTCCTTAGGATAAGCTAAAAAGTGCGATCCGAGATGTTTAGACCGTGGACTCGCAAAAGTTTGCGAGTTTAAGAGAAAGAATTGGGATGACTCCATCTTATTGTAGTCTATGCAGCGCAGCTGCGACATCAAGGCTGGAAGGTTCCGGGGCGGGGAGTGTAATGCCAATAAACTAACAGACTTGAGAGCTGCTGTTTTAGGAGCTTAAGAAAATCCGTTGACCGCCAGCGTCCCCTTAACCAGTTCAATACGGCGAAACAATGCCCATATGTGCAAGAGCAATCCACAAGTAGCCAAGGCTTTCGTTGAGATCGACACAATGGTACCCGTATCTACGCCCTCGGACTACTCCGCCTCAACTGGTCGCTAGTCGTCATATCTATCCTATATTAAAGACCGTGCGAAATACTATCCTAGCTTCATGAAGTATCCTAACTTTGTAGTAACTCAGCGCGGTCCTAACTGCGCCACGCCTATTTTTTGTCACATGCTGAGCTGTTAAGCTATGGAGTCAAGATACAAAAAATAGGCGCGTCTGAGTAAGGATAGTTTGCGTAATGGTGCTGCGTTAGTACAAAGTTAGGATAGTTCATCGAGCCAGGGTAGCCTTTCGCCTGGTCTCCAATATAGGATATACTGACGGGTACCGACTAGTTGAGCTGAAGTAGCTTGAAGTCATCGATATAAAATAATCATACGCAACCGTAAGTAAGGTTAAGCATTCCCCTACTAGCTTGAAGCGCATCGCGGGCGTGAAAATATTGAAGTTTAAAGACTCACAACATAAGTATTACATTGAGGACAAAACTCTACCAGAACTAAAGAAACGGACAGTCCAGTGTTCGCTTATGGCGACTTGGTCTTAAGGTTCTCGTAAATCATGGGAATAATTCGCATAAAAACAGGAAATCACTCGCATCCTCACTCATTGTAGAGTAAAAATATAAATAAATTTAAATCAACTGAAAAACGTCGGCGTTAAAAACGTTACCGCCGCATTTATGAGCCATTCATGTGCGTTTGTAAGAATTATTTTTGACAGCGGTTAATCGACGACCGCTTTACCGTCGTCCGCTGCAATTCTGGATAGAGCTTTAAACTTAAATTCACAAAATGAAAGTGTGTTTATTTCATCGAAAATAAATATTATTTGCTAACCATCCAAACCTACAAATTGTTCATTCATAAATATCAAATTCCATTATATCGAGCCCTAACCGCCAAAATAACGTAAGCGAAATTTTTTTCAAAATTTTCTTTTTGATGCAGAAATGTATCTAGACGCTCTAGGAATATTTCTGCATTAAAAAGAAAATTTTGAAAAAAATGTCGCTTACGTTATTTTGGCGGTTAGGGCTCGATATTTAACATGATAAAAGCATAGTAAGGTAAAACCGTTCTCTCAATGCGTCGGTCATGATTTTTTGTTGAAGTTTGCCAACATTTTAAAATCGCATAAAATTGAGAGTAACAAAAAGGAATTGTTCAAATTGTTGTTGTTTGAGATTGAAAATGAGAATGTGGGTGTGAGAGTTTGTGTGTAAAGTTTTAAAACTAAATTGCTTGCAAACGTAAAGAATTTGAAAAATTCCTCTCAGCGGTTCTACCGTCCTATTTTTTTATCATGATATACGCGCATATTTCATAAAAAACATAAAACAAAATTGTGTGCAATATGTAAAAAGCGTATTTAGTCAATATTTTTGCCTCACGCAATGCGGGGTAGCCCACCGCGCGCTCGCGGACCAACGTAGTGTTATGCACTTTTAAAGTTGTATACTATATTCATAGTATGTAGTATGTTAGAAGTGTATTTTGTCAATATTTTTTGATAGAGCAACAATGTCCATGGATTTTATTGGGTGACAGGTAATAAGATCAACGGAAATAAGGTTAATTGACTTTATTTCCCACCCTGGTGCGAAATAAATTCAATTGACATTATTACCATTTTAAAAACGAAATAAAATCAATTGACATTATTTCTCTTTCAAACATTAAATTTGCTTAGCTTCGCGGTGGCCCGCGTCAGCGCGCCACACCGCGAGCGTCGCGCTCACGCTCGCGCCACGCGTACCCCGCGCGACCGGCGCGCACACCACGTCACGCTACGCCAAAATGGCACTTAGTTTTTCAATTTGGCACAAAATGCCAAAATGGCACTTTTGGAAAAAAAAAAATTAAATTTCAATACATTTTTGTGAAATCCTTTGCGTGCACTTCTTTTTCTCAACTAAAATTTTCTAATTTATAAAGGCTATTCAACTGGTTTATCTTATTTTATCATTGCACTTTTGTTTTGAAAATGTGGCTTTATTTTATTGCTAAATGTGAATGATTAAAAGGAATTACACCTTTTTTGGCACTTTTATTTTTCTATTTGGCACTTTTTGTATCCTCAATATGGCACCTCATAACTAAGAACTAAGTTGGCAGCCCTGATTGGAAGATTTATGCTGTGTTTTGAGGCAACAACTTGTCTGCAGTAAAAAAGCATATAATTTGTGTTTCAAAAGTGTGTGAAAACCAATCAATTAACTTATATGATCTCGGTTCCGATATTAAATAATCAATAATTGTTTATACCCGCATTTTGGCACATTGGCTCGTTGAATGTGCCATCTAATAAATAGTGTCGTCATTCTCCTTAGCTGCTTTTAAATGATGTCGTCACAAATTGCTGGCGGAGGCATGAATACAGTGTAAGAAAATTCTTTTTCTATAATTGTTTCCTTATAGAAAGGTTGGGTTCTTTTCCACCTTAGACATTCCGAATTCGTTCAAAATATGCTAATTTAAAACACAGAATTCTTTCAGTGCTCCTCCGGGGTTTTTGGACATGTACTGTTTCTTCAATTTAATAGTGTTCGCTTTATTTTTGTAGAAACGAAAAATGTTTTGCAAGTTATGGATCATTTCTCCACTCTTTCTTCAAATATTTCTCGTATTCCAGCTGTGCGCAGGCGTTTAGTTTTTCGCATCGTGTTTTTACATATTCGTAATTTAAATTTTTTTTAATAGAATCAATTGGTGGTAGTTCATGATTGTGTGTGGATTAATATCACAACACTGAGGATTTGGCAAAAGCCTTTTTCTTCTATTAAAAAACAACACTTACGGGGCAATGTTTATTGTAAGAACAACATTTTTTTCTATGAATCGACATACTTTAAGCATTGTTGACGCTATTTCCATTTGAATGAGGAAATAGCGTCAATGACTTTATTTCCAAATTTTTGTTGACTTTATTTCGCTTTTGAAAAGGTAATAATGTCAATTGACTTTATTTCGCACCAGCGTGGGGAATAAAGTCAATTGACCTTATTTCCATTGACCTTATTACCTGTCACCTTTTATTCCGCTTTCGAAAAAGGTAATACTATTGTCTATGGACGATAAGAAATACTGCCCATGGACGTTATTTACGCTGCGCATTTTACACGTCACCGTAAAGCTTGCAGAATAATCATGTTTTGCATTTCGAAACATTGATGTCGCGTACAATTGAAGAACTGTCACCAACAGTGGACAATTGAAAAAAAAAAACTAGTAATAGGTTAATGAAATCGAGTTGAGATTTTTTCGGTACTTCTCAATTCTCTTGGTATATAGGATCAAATCCTTGGCGCGGCCTCTCATTGTCTAATATATTAAAATTTGTAGATCTAAACATTTACAATAAAAAGTAGTGAATTTTTAATAAAATAAGAAAACTTTATCTCCAACTTAGAATAAAATAAGGTTTTTAGCAATATTATTGAGCTTTGCATCATGATTTTTTTGTTAGGAAGAATTTAAAAAAGCAATAAAGTCAAAGCTGCTATTACGGAGACCAGGGGTATTCACCAAATTGAGCAAGTGACCTGGCACTCTGGTAAAAGAGCAGATTATCTCAAGCAAAGACTTTTGACAACAATCTGCCAGGTCACCCGCTCAATTTGGTAAACACCTTCATTATTGCTAAAAAGTAGTAGCGATCCTTTAGAACTTATAGTTTGTCCAAAGATTACTGGTTAAAGGAAAACTCTAAAATTTGGTGCCGCACTGAGTGGCGATTGTTTAAATCGGGGACCGAAAACACGTTTCAGTTTTGGCTTAGTTCTGCACGATAACAAAATGTAATGTCAAGAACTTTCCCACAAAACAGCCAAACGGGGACAAGAGTATTGAGAGCAGCTTGAACGAAAAAAAATGAGACCAAAAGGCTCGGGAACGTTTCCGTAAAGGATAAAATTCTCGGGAACGTTCCCAGAAAGAACAAATTGAGAACGAAACTTTTGGGAATGTTTCCAATTATAACAAAATTAGAACGAAAGTATGGAGAACGTTTTCAAGGAAGATCAACTAAGAACAAAAGTCTGGGGAACGTTCTGCTAGAGAAGAAAAGTTTTGAGAACTTAACGTTAAGAATGAGAGGAACGTCTGCATGTTGGGATGAAAAATCGTCTCAATGAGAACCACGAGGAAAGCTGGATCATATCAACTTCCATATCGTTAATCATTAGGGTGAAATATGTATTTATGGAACAATTTTTCATTTCCTGTATCTGAAAAGTTCGTGTCTCAAGTCTTTCATTGACTTTATTTGCATAATTATCTTTCAGTTCTTTTTTTTGTTTAATTTTAATACTCAAACATTTTAAACTAATGGAACGCTATGAGAAAAATTTTGTTCTCGCTTCCATTCTTCGTGAATAGTGCAGATATGATTTGTTTCCGTTTCGTTCTCTGTCCGAAAGTTCCTTAGACTTTAGTTCCGAGATTATTCTTCGAGAAAGTTCGTTGGACTTTTGTTCCCGTTTTGTTCTTTGCCAAAACGTTCTGGGGACTTCTGTTCCCATTTTACTCTCTTAGAAATGTTCCCGAAAGTATTCTATTCTATTAAGGATCGTTCCACAGGGTTTTGTTCTTATACACTTGCCATTAAGAAAGCTCTCGACAGTTTTGTTCTCATTTGGGTTTTGGTTTTGAAGCCTTCTTGGGATCAGAACTACGAGAACGACATTTAGTTTCGATCATGTGTTTTTTTCTCGGTCTCTGGTTTAAATTACCCTTTATAAAGAACATTATTGATATTCTCTACTCAGAAATTAACCTTTAAACAAAATCCAGAGCTCAGAACATAGTAAGAAATAGAAGACATTAAGCGTCCTTTATTTAGCAAATATTTATAAAGGACCTACACATTGTTTAAATGATTTATTATGATCAAATTTCCAATGCCCTTTATATACTTAGACGGACACAGGAGAAAACTCTTATTCCTACTCAAACCTGTTTGCCGCTATTTCTCAGCGAATCGCTTTATCATACCAATGCATTAAGTTAAGCTAAGTTATAATTTAAAGCTACATATAAATGGAATAAGCTATCTTTAGCAATGCTATGCGGAACTAACTTTTTTCTCTTGCCGAAAGATTGTTTGTAAACATCTTTAGAATGCACGTGGAAATTACTTATTAACCCCACAAGCAGTTTTCGTAACACAAATACAAGAGTTTCACGATAAGTTTCTTCTATAAATTTTTTGCTTAGTTGAACTTACCTTTGGGTGATTTTTCCGCATCAGTCTTTCCCAGATAGAATGGGCCTTGTCTTGTACTAATTTCATGCACAATTATGCCAAACGAATAGACATCACCCTTCTGTGTGCCCTCTGGCGGACGATTGTTTTCCATTTTCAACAACTCAGGCGCTGTCCAAAGCAATTCTGCGAGTGGGAAGATAAAATAAAGAAATCAACAAGGTAATGGCGGTGAATAAAATTGTAAACAATTAGGTGCAGTAACAAGGCCAACCAAAAAAGTAGCAATATTGAATAAACAATAGGGGAGCTCACGATTTGTAGCATTTAATTTGTAAGGCATCTACTCATCGTAAACTCCATTAATTTTAATTTGCTCTCAATTTAAGTATTTAAACCACTTCCGATTGAGTTTTTACGTTGCTGCAATTGAATATACGTATGTATGTGGTTCTCTTTCGAATACTTACTGCTCCAATACGCATGGCTGTTGCAGTCTTCAACATCGTTCTCCAACGCTTCAGGGCGTATACGCTTTAGCGTGTGCAAACCAAAATCTGTTATTTTCAATACAAATCGAGAGTCCACCACACAATTTGAGGACTTCAGATTGCCATGTGATCGTATAACTGAGTTGTGTAGAAAATGCATGCCACGCACAATATCGTGCATTAGCGACAACTTAATCATCCAGTCCAGCTGGAATTGCTCATTCTCTAAAATATCCTGCAGCGAACCTTTCGGACAGTATTCGGTGAGTAGAAAGCGCTTCGGGGGATCCAAGCATGCGCCGTAAAATTTCACCAAGTGATCGTGTTGCAGATCCTTCATACTTTTCAGCTCCAACATTAGCGAGCGTGTCAAGTTAATTTGTCGATTTTCGATGGCCTTAATGGCCACTTCACAACCACGATACATACCGACTGGTATGAAAATTTGACGATCACCGCACAACGAGCGCAGATCTTCAGACATCAGCGTCAATTGTGAGGATTGACGCACGAGCGAATGAAAGGAACCCCGTATGCCACGTCCTGCCAAGTCAGCACATACTAGATCGCTAATGGATACCTTCCAAGTCATGGAATTTATCTCAGCCTCTGACTTGTAGTGTCGATAGCCGAAGAAGAAGCCGACGGTCATAAGCACTACTACAACACCGAGTATGATTGAGAGTATTGCATAACCAGGGAGTGCTGCAAGTAAAAATAGACTTTTAACAAGTTGAAAAAGATAGTCGCATGTGTGCTTTAAACTTACAATTATCTGGACATAATGAACCATCATAACCGCAAATTGGCGTACTAGGTGGTGGCTCTTTGCGCCCACCTGCCCAATGGATTTCCTTGCCCGGCACAAAATCCAAACGATTGTGCATAAAGTCTGCAACGATTTCGAATCGTCCCGTATCCGGATTCATATCCAATAGTGAGTATGCCGAGATGCGATCCCCATTGGAATCGATGGTGACATTACCGGTTATACCTTTGAAACTGCGACCCCACATGCGTCGCACCATATCTGTGCCATTAATGGGACGCGTTAGCACTGTTGGATCTTCGCGAATACTGTCATTGAGTGCTTGCGCGTAGAGTAGTACGCCGTCAAAGAAGGATGTTACAAAAGCAGAGACATCCTCATTTTCTTGGAATGTGTAATTATACTTTTCGGCGGCAATGGTTTTGATCTAAATACATTTGTTAAGGAAAACAAGTTTTAAGATGCAATCGAAGCTTTCATATAAATTTTGTCCGAAAATTCAAGATTTTGGATAACGTTAGCTAAGTACTCACCTTGTTTGAAACTTTAGTATAATCCTCATCATTTGGCTGCTTTGGTGTTAAAGTTAGTATAGCTGTATATGCCTTACGAGCACGCTCGTTATTTTCTTCTGTATCATTTTTATCATACCAAGGCTTCCATGTTAGGTGCGAGGCGCTGAAAATATATAAAAAATTGGTTATAAAAAGTTGCTGTAGGCATACGAAAAGTTAATATGAAAAGTGTTAAGAGTCCTGGGACTACTTTTACGGCAAGATGGAGAAGATGAACGGATAAGGCCATACTCGGGTGTAGTTATCTAAACATTTCATTCGCATTTTCGTTGTTGGTGTTTCCGACAGGGTAGGAGTATGACGTACTGTGGAATGGTTTTCCGCCATCCCTTGTCAAATTTAGTTTGGAGACAAACCGGTTTAGGCGTTGTGCCACTCGAGACAGAACGAAAAATGACACTGAATGAAACATTTGATTTTGGCAAATCTAAAGGGTATTTTTTTTAGACATGAGGTTTTCAAACGCATATAGTTTAATGCTATGGCCAAGAATTTAACTTTTGCTATTATGTTTTAAAAATGATTTCGGGCAAGTGACCGCCGCGGCTGGCCCAATTTTCGATAACTTTTTGCAGAAATTGGGGTCGTATGTCAGCGATAACGCGCCGAATATTCTATTCCAAGACGTCAATCGTCTCGGGCTTATTTGCGTAGACCAGCGACTTCACATAACCCCACAAAAAATAGTCCAGCGGTGTTAAATCGCACGATCTTGGGAGGACAACGCCACAGGCCCACGACGAGGGATAATGCCCTCACCAAAAGTTCCCTTCAATAAATTGATTGTTTCGTTGGCTGTATGGCATGTAGCGCCGTCTTGTTGGAACCAAAGGTCGTCCACATCAACATCCTCCAATTCCAGCACGAAAAAGTCATTAATCATGGCATGAAAAATCAGGATCGGTGGCCATCTCGTTTTGGGCCCATTTACCGAAAGTGCGACGCGCTTGATGGTCGTTCGGCCTTAATTCTTGCACAATTGGATTTTGTAAGCCCGCAAACCAAGATCCTTCCGCAAAATCTTCCATAAAGTGGATGGGCACAGCTTCAATTGTTGCGCGCGATGGCGGATGGACTCATTCGGGTCTTCTTCGATACTCTGCTCCACAGCAGCAATAGCGTCTTCGGTGCGCACTGTACGGCATTTCTGAGGTTGCGCATTATCCACTAGAGTAAACGTGGTGCGAAACCAATCCATTGTTGCTCGAATTACCGATTCTGCTGTGCGATTATGTCCACCGAATACTGGACGCAGCGCGCGATGCGTCACGCGCACCGAACCATTATTTAGGTAATAAATTTGCACGATTTATAAACGATGTTCCGAAGTAAGTCTGTTCATTATGAAATGGCAAACTAAACTGCGTATACATCAATCAAAAGCTGTCAAAAAGACCAACTCAGAAAAAAGTATTGCCTTCTTGAAAACCACACGTTTTAAAAAACCCTTTACATTGCAAACCTTATTGGGAGTAGGCTAAAAGCTGTGCGGTAGACTCTCTAAACGATCCTATCAACACGTACATATTTTTCGGGCTGTATAAATGTTATTAAAGGGTGAGCAAAAGGTGATGTAGATCTCTGACTGCGTTTATTTGTGACATATGTATTAATGTTTTAAAGATGTCAGTGGCAAAAATACATCGATCTATTTCATGCATTCGATGCATCGAAATGTACATCGATATTTTTCGATACATCGGATGGCCTACATCTATGCATCGATTTGCAAAGGATTTTACAGTTAATACTTCACAACAAAATATGAGATATAATGCATCGATACATAATGTAGCAGCTTCAGATATACTATGATGTTTAGCATCAGTCAATATAAAACGTGAAAGGGTGGAGTGAAATGAGGGCAAGCTAAGCAAACAAGCACATAAATACACACTACATACAAGGGGCATGCTCTCCGGCTACTCGTAGCTAATACAGCATTTCTACCAAGCCTTAAAGCGCATTTAGTCAACGACGTAGCGTAAACGTAGGTTGACGTACGTAGCAGCGTATCAAATTTACTGTTGATAGAGAGAGAGAGAGAAGCAACGGCAACGTCACCGCCATGCGGTGGTGAGTTTTCGTTAACACGCGAATCCCATAAAGTAGATCGTGTCTGCGTCAACCTACGTCTACGTTACGTCGTTGACTGTTTGAGCTTTTAACTGCAGTTTATGCTCATTGGATAAACGAGATTATCACTCGAACGGGGTAATTGCTCATATTAAGTATAAGCAAACGAAAGAACGAAAGCAAAAAGTAAGAAATAAACATTGCCAATCACCCTATGATAAAATACTTAGTACTTATCATAGCTCTTAACTACTATAAAGCTTTTGGTGAAAATATGCTATAAGAACTGCTAAAACAATTTTATGAAAAAGCGTACGGACGACATAAGCAAGGTAGTGACTAGGTATTTCTAGAATAACTTTTCACAGATGCAAGCCTGGGCCTAAATGTATGTAAAATGGACATGTTTTCACAAATAAGTACAAGGCTCCGGCATGGAATTCCCCGAAGCTTGATGAAACCGAACCGACTAAAACTTTCACAAAAAGCTTTCGGACATTACCGAAAAACGTTTGTTAAACGGGTTACCTGACGCTGTGTCTCAATTAGAAGAAGAGGTTGCAGACCATAACCGAACAAAAAATGTTCAAGTTTCGCGGATATACATACGACCTGCAAGGAGCTATTTAAACAGGTCCCCGAGATTTGGGCTTCGGGATAAACCGCGGGCATTAAAATAGTCTACATTACGCTGCTAAATTAAATCTCGCATATCATATGTCGACCAAAAATGTTCTATGTAAGAAGTGGATAGGTTAGTCACGAATAGGCGGCTGTATATCTTTTAGCTTCTAGGCTTCTAGGAAAAAGTGGATGAGATTGCCAAAAGTAATGTTTCTTTGTAAATCAAACATACAGTTTAAACTACAATCTCTAAAAAATCCTAGAAATGAGCTCGTAATGAATTTATATGAATACATAAGTATCAATAATATGCCAAATTTATCAGATTTTCAGCCGTATTTCAACAAAGTCACAAACCTTAGCTCATCACTGCTGGGATTTATGCTGCGCCTCAAACTGCTACTGCAACAAATGTGCCGCTAAATCACACATTTTTAAGTTTTTGTGTATTTTTCCTAGCACTTAAAATCGAAATTTTTGCGGCACATTAGAAATCACAACAGTGATGAGCGAAGTTTTGTGATTCTGTTAGCATAGAGGGTTAATGTAAATTTTTTTTTCGAAGTTTTGCGAGAAAAAAAAATTTAATTTTCTCAAACATTATTCTACCTGAAACTCGAATTTAATATAATCTTGGATTTTAATCTACGTAAACAAAATTTTGATCGGCTTCAGCAAAATACGAGAACGTACATATTTTTTGGGTTTGATTGGGTATTTGATTGCTCTACAGTAGGGGTATTCTCCAAATCTTGCAAAGCCATTGCACGTAGCACGGATTGCATAACTTGCAAACACAGCAACAAAATAGATGGGAAAAAAATTTTCCTATCGCTGCAAAATATGCAACGTCGAAACCCATGTATATATTTTGAAAAATAGCATAGCAAGATAAATGCGACCCTGTGCTAATTTTTTTGTTGTTGGAATTGCTACATATTTCTCTCATTCCTCTTATCTCGCTCACTTCATTTTCTTTTTGCTGTCTCTTGTTATTGTATTTGATTGTATAATTTCGCAATGGGGCGCTCTCGTACTCTTCGAAATTTGGAATAGTATTTTTGCGTTTCGTGCAATTCGTGCATCGTGCAAGACTTCGAGAATACCCCTAGTGTAATTCTAAAACTCTATGGGTAACAATTTTTTTTTTGTTAAGTTCCAACATACATACATACATATAATTTCAATGCATTTTTTTTTTAACTTACCGTGAGAACATTTCAATATTAATGAATACATATTCGCCGCTATCGACCATATTCAATTCCTCAGCGGTCAGCATGATTCGGCGAATATTCTCTGGTTCTGCACACATTATGACAACTGAAAAGAGAAGAAAACAAAGTTTAACATTTAATAAACATTCACTTTTCCATTTTCTAAATATACATAGAAGCACAAGCATCTGCCAATAGAATACTAAATAATCAGCCCGAAAATAAAGAATAAGAAATTTGATATCTACTGAGAAAAAAACGACCGCAAATTTGTTTGCATTCCGAATTTATTTAATATTTGCTTGACAACTAAATATTTGCTATGCGCAGAGGTACATATATAAGTATTTAATGTGACACTATAGATGTGCCAGCAGTTTTTTTTTATAAATTAACCTGAAATATCTTTAAATAGACTTCGCAACTTTTATGCTAACAATAAGCGTGTCTGCTTATAAATAGGGCTGGAAATCTCATGTAAATGATTCTTATATTGGAATCGCAAATTGCATTCATCGTTTACATAAATGAAGACACTGGCATCATTATTATGGAACCATGTATGCGCTCTAAAAGAACAAACCGACCGCATGATGTATCTACGGTTTAAATACTTTAATTTTTTTGTACTTGTATACAAAGGTGTAGCGAGCCTTTCACCTAATTTTTTTTTGTGTACATATATGAATAGACATTTTTGGGTTTAAGAAAGCAGAGGTGTTAAAGAATGCAATAATTTTTAACTAAATTATTCATTTGATTGAAGTCCCGAGTGATTGCAATAATTTTTTGTTATTCCTGACTAAGACTAAAAAAATGATCTTTAAATATTTTTTTGATTTATGATTCATAAATCACTTTTTTATTATTTTTTTGGTAGTCACTTGATTTCAATATTGGATTGCATTCTTTTAGTCACTTTTTATTAGTCATTTGATTTCGGCCATTGGATTGCATTCTTTTGCAGTACTTTAAATTTTTTCAGGGACCGAGAACGCGTTCCGGTTTTGGTTTATTTCTCAAGAAGAACAGAATGAGAACGAAAGTATCGAGAACATTTTCAAGGAGGATCAAATAAGAAAAAAAGTCTGGGAAACGTTCTGCTAGAGAACAAAAGTTTTGGGAACTTAATGTTAAGAATGAGAGGGACGTCCGCATGTTAAGATGAGAGATCGCTTCAGTGAAAACCCTGACTTTTAATTCTAAGCCAGAAAAAGTCTTGATCATTTCAACTTCAAAATCGTTTATGGTTAGGGCGACTGTCCATTTCTAAAACAATTTTTCACTTTCTGTCCAAGAAAAGTTCGTGCCGTAGGTCTTTCGTTCAGAATGTCCAAATTACATCTGGAACGCTTTCTGACAACAATTTCGAAAGTTTTCTGTTGCTGAAAGTTAACGGAGACGTATAATCAAGTTTCAAGGATCATTGTTAATTTTTTTTGGAAACATGTTCTCATGCACTTTGTTATTTTTTCATTTACATAATATGTACAGATTATGTACATGTATTAAATACAAATTTATTTCATTGGAAATTAGTGGAGTTTTAATTAAGCTTTTTGTGTACTCATTTATTTTCTAAACAAATTAGTATTATAATTCTATGAAAAAGTGTACGCAAAGATTGCTTCAGATTTTCATTATTCACCTCAGACTAAAAAAATTACCAATTAGTCATGAATAACAGACAAGACTAACGACTGCAATAGTGCAATACCTATCAAAAGCGGCTTTGAAATCGGCGAAAAGGTGATATCTATTGACTTGCTTATCTAAGGTCTTTAGAAGGATTTAACGAACTACAAAAATCTACTCGAGAGTTTATTTTCCAGGTTTGAAGCCAAAATGATAAGATCGTATCGGGTGGTTCATGAAAGCCTTCAGTCTTTAACACAGTGTTGTTGATGGAAAAGGAAAGGATCTTCCTTCCTTTGGGTTGGGAAAAGTACACTGAGATGCCAATCTTCGTCAGACCACTTTCCGCTGAAAAGCCGGTGCTCTCGACGTGCTTTAACATCTTCATCTTTGCAGGAACTAGCCACGGGTATTGAAACCATTTATTTGTTGACTTATTTTGTGATCGAACTTTCGAGCCGCATTCCTGCCTGCCAGCATCGGAGCTCTTCGCACTCACATCTTTCTGCCTCTCTTTTCTTCCTCTAACTCGTGGTGCATAAATTTTGCGAGTTCGTAACTTATAATAACTTAAAACAATAAAAATTTCAGTTCAAAACATACTATGCAGATAGAGCTTTGCTATCGTTATGGCCATTAGATGGCCATAAAAAGTTGTTGTAGGAAACATGTATGTATGTAAATATGTTGATAATAATTGCGAGATGATCAACTATGTTTATTCGTATAATTTATTCAAGTGAAATAAGAAACCGCTTAACTGCAATCTATAATAAATGATTATTAGATAGTTAACTACATTTATACATAGAACGATAAAAAGCAGTGAGCTTTGTTGGATAGATGAGCAGCCAAATGATTTCGGCACGCAAAGACAAGGGGACGCCAGCAAACATCTAACAGACAGTTGGGCGTTAGTATTTTTAGCTACATATGCAAATTGAGTTGTTGGCGGTTTCAACTAAATATGTATTATTTTTTATTAATGTTATTGCAAACGCTGCCATATGTAAAATTTTTATTGCATAATTGACATTATTGTTTACGTATGCATAATATACTTTTGCTTCGTGTTTTTTTTTGTGTAAATGAATATGAGCGCAAGTACATTTGCATGTAGGGTTGTATGACTGTACGATTGCTACTTTAAGATGCATTACGAATGAATGTGATGCTTTGTTGAGCCAAGTTGTTGGCATAGAAATTCAGGCAGTAAGCATTTAAGCACAATTTTTAATACATATGTGTGTGTACTCGTATATACTCGCGTGCGGAACGCTCATCGCAATGATCGTTGTGAGGAGGACAGCCACACGAAAATAAAACGTGACGTGTAATTTTTATTGGTCACAACTAGACTTTATGGCGCTACAACTCGGCGCCCACGGTCGCTTGTTGACTAGGCAAATGACAACGTTTATATTCACAACACAAACATAAAGATAAAAGTAAGTTGTTAATCAATGTGTGAAATAGTTGCAATTAACACGTTTGTGGCAAATTTATATTGCTTTGCACTTTCATTATTTGTATTAAGCTAACGATGATCGGATATAAATGACAGTTGACGACCGAGGTGAAGGAAGTACGAGTACAAATGAAAAAGATGCATCATTCCGTGACTTTAATGAGCATCGGTTGAGTGATTTCCAGTTGATTTATGAGCAATTAGAATGGAGAAAAGTTGAGTCATTTACTTTGAGTAATCATTGAGTGAACAGAATATAAATGAGTAATCGTTGTAATAAAGCTGAATAGAATCGTCTGGAAATGGTGACGAAGATTGGTAAGTTTGGTCAATAAGTAAACTCTGGTAAGTATAATCGTTTTGTCATGAATTATATACTTATGTATGCCACATTGCCAACCGATGTATTACAATCATTCGTTTTCATAATTCAGAAGTGGAATATAGCACCGGTAAAATCAACTGAGGGATTCACAACGGTGTCGTAAGTGTCGTATTGTTGTATGTCGTAAACTTTAAACGCTTAAATAAATGTTTGGAGAACTTGAAACCACAACCAAATATTTTTTAACACTGCGAAAATGCATAATATAACTTTGATGGTACTTTCCGACCCCCCTTGATATATTTTTAGGCGTTTAAAGTTTACGACATACAACAATACGACACTTACGCCCCCGTTGTGAATACCCCAAACACGTTTCAGAAAAAGATACAAATGATCCAAATATAATTATAATTTCTAATAGAGCAGAGTCGGCCGCTGTGGTGTAGTGGTAAGCAGTGCGCGCTTCCACTCCGCAGCACCTGGGTTCAAACCCTGGTAAAGCAACATCGCAAAAATATAGAAAAAAGGTTTTTTCTTAACAGCAGTCGTCCCTCGGCAGGCAATGGCATACCTCCGAGTGTATTTCAGCCATGGCAAACAGCTTCTCATAAAAATTCAATCGCCGTTCGGAGTCGGCGTAAAAGTGTAGGTCCCTCCGCTTTTGTGACAACATCAAGACGCACGCCACAAATCGGAGGAGAAGCTCGGCACAACACTAACATAAGTGTTATCGCCAATGTATTATTATTATAATAGAACATTGTCCACGGCTTAGAACCAATTTGTTTGGCAACCATAATAGTGAGATTAAAGTTATTTATTTTGAAACTGGCATAATTTATTTCCATCTTTTGTGCTTATATGGCTGGTTACTTCTGACTGAATGCTTCTGCAAATCGTTCTATGGTCATAAGCTATTAACAAAACTTTTTATCTTTGCCTGAAGAAGTTTAACGGATAACAGACACGTTCAGATACTGGTAAATGATCACTGAGTTAACTAGCATGAACTGCAAAAATGCTTACAGAATAGATCTTGAAAGCATTTTGCGAAGACAAAAACAAAATAGCACGTCTAAAAAATACCATATCAACTTCGTTAGTTTTGAAGCAAAATTTCTCAAAATTTCTTATGGTGCAGGTTTGATATGGACATTTCCATTGTGTCGAACGTGACCACAGTCCACATTCAAACTAAAAAAAAACTTAATCTAAAACCTGTATTTAAGATAATTTCCAAAAAAATAACAAGGCATTCGCGCGGGACAAAAACAGAAATGGTTTTCGCGGTCAATAATTCAAACGCCGATTTAAGCAAAATCTGAGGCAATATTTCAATGTGACTTGTTTTAGAATGTTGTGCATTGATGTCTCTTAAAAATGATTTTTAGATTATTTTATTTAATTTTAATCACTGTCGCACGGGACATCCTTTTCCATCGTAATGTTTTTGTTAAGATTACTTTTAAACGAATTTAATGAATCTTATGCCGAATATATGTACTTTACATTTTGACCTCACTGCCAAATCAAGGTCAATTTTTTTTTTTGGAAATCTATGACTTATTATATTTCAACTACATGCGCTAATTTTGAACCATTTCGGACCATAAATACAGTTTTCCAAAATATATCGTTCCTGGCGCCCCTAGAAAGATGATTTTTCTTACAAATGTTTCTGCCTACACAAGCAGTGTATATTGTAAAAAGCAGACAAACTGGCCCATATATACGAATTTTCTTTTTTCTCTCGGTAAACCTTCCAGAGGAATCACCCATTCGAATCGACTGAAATGTCAGAATCTGTAGTCGCCGAGCACAATATGATTGGCTGTAATGGACTTCAGCAGTTTTGATTTACACTTACGGTAGGACTTAGTTACCTTTGAATATATCGTTAATATTAAATGTATTTTTTTATCTTATCCACATTAATTAGACGTATTTCTTTAGTTTAAACTATTTATTTGTTTGGTCGGTGTGCATTGCACCAAAAATATGGAAAATTTCGTCGGTGGACTTAGGCACCACGTTCAAATGCCGAATTGGACCTTAGTTGCGCGATTTGGGAATTTCCATCAAATATAGTTTAGAAATGAAGAAGGGGCAGATGCTTTGCATTGATGCATTTACAAAGTCAGCCTATCTGATCAAATATCCGTATACATTTTCAATTTGATTTTTTTGCAAATATAGTTCATATACATATGCAGTTTACGTTTTTAATTTAATTACAAAGGGACTATAAAATAAGTCTTTTATTAATATATCGACCCTAGCGCCACCTAGCAGATCGATCTTTCGTAAAAGTAAATACGGATTTTCTGATTATCTCGACTCCAGCGTCACCTAGCAGACCCATTTTTCGTAAAAGTACTTCTAACCGCACCTGCATATACGTTTTCAATTTTATCTACATAAATTGGATGGCTAATACAGATTTTACGAATATCGCGGCTCTAGCGCCACCTAGCGGATTAATTTCTCGTATAAGTATTTATCATCGCACCCCCAGTACACGCTCCTAATTTTAATCAAAATAGGATCATAGATACAGATTTACTGAATATCTGGACACACGCGCTACCTAGCGGATTAAAAATTATCCTATACAATATAGCAGTGCCACAAAATATATTATCAAAACTTAGCTGACAACCCATCTTTAGCTTTGGAGCATAGTTGAAAAAAGCGGCTACACTTATATACATATTTATGTACATAAACAGATCTGAAGTCGGTCAAAAGCCTTGTCTGACGGAAAAATTTTACATATTGAGAACCCTTCTTGTTGTCTTGAAATTTCATTGTCTCGCTGGAATTTACACATTTGGGTACAAAGCATATTATACCTGCCTAATTACATACATGTGTACATCTCTATGCTAATTAGTACTTTTAAAATTTTATTTGAATAATCACTGAATTAAAAATACGTTTCAATTTTATTGCCAATTAATTTATAACAAAAAATTAGCAAGTGTAATTTATGTTGACACTTATTGACCTACTGACGCGTCGTATGCATAACACCTTGTAATGATTATACATACATACAGTGACGAACAAAAGTACTAGCACAGTGAATTTTTCTCAATGTATGCTAAGGTTTTTATTGTAATTTATTTTCGCAAATTTTTTATAAAAATCATAAAAATAAAATCTCTAAACTTTGGGCAAAACTCATGGAAATTCAATAAATTTGCATACTAATTCTAGATATTCAAATTTAATGAATTTTCCTGAGTTTTGCACAATGTTCAGAGATTTTATTTTTATGTATTTTGGTGTAGTATGAACTATATTTTTATAAAAAATTATCGAAAATAAATTAGAATAAAAAACTTTGCATATATTGCGAAAAGTTCGTTATAACAATACTTTTGTTCGTCACTGTATGTATTTACGTGAGCTGTTAAGCAAATGTGTGTAGTATGTTTGTGTTAAACATTATTGATTAAAATTAAATAATTATCAAAAGGCGTATAATTTAAAAGTGATATCATATTCAATATGGCTTATTTACGTTGATAATGCTGTGCGAAATGATTGTTCAACCTGTGTAATCAATGGCAGCGGTCATCAAACTTTCTGGTTTGTCATTAAAGTACATACATACATACGCATACAAACAAACTGAAACACATCCCCTGTTGGAAATGGGTAGCTAACTTTTAACTAACCAGCAGTATACTAGTTGTAACATTTTTTAACTTATTCTTTTCGGCCGTAACTAACTACTTTTGAAGGGCGATGGCCGCCAAACTGACAAAAACTGGTTTCCTCTACATTAGGTGACAACTAACTTCTAACTTACCACTTTTGTACATCAAATATCAATATGAAAAAAAAAAGAATTTCCCATATTCGACTTCCGTCAGAAATAGTTTCAAAATGATAATATCAAATTTCGATCTCCACTTTATTTGTCCACAATTCGAAAAAGTATATGTGGAGTGCAGAAAAAAATAGCATTCAAAGTGAACTTGGTATGAGGATATTTAAATAGAAACTTGTTTAAAGAACAACTGCTGATTACATCTTCATGACTCCCGCGTTTCTTTTCATTTAGTTCAAGTTAGCTTTTTGTAGTTAACTAAAAGTTATATATTTTATTGAAATCCCACAAAAAAGCTTACTACAAGTGAGTTATTTTTTTTAGCAATTTATAATTTTTCTGCACCGGAACTTATATTTGAAGAGAAAGATAAAGCGCACATTACACGTTGAGGCCTTAAAGCGGTTGTATATATACGTCATACTAACGTTTTTAACTTCATACGTATACATATATCCATACATTCATATATACATATTTAATTATAGGGTTAATATTGATTTTATGGGTAAATAAAGCTGTATCAGGTAAACCTTTGCACTATAATTAATTGTGGAAGTATAATTATAATGTGCACTATATTTTTGTTGCACTTAATTTTGTAATTAAATCAATTTAAAGAAAATAAATAATTTTCCATGATATACTTACTACGTATGTATATGTAGTTGAAGACTAATTTGAGTTCAGCTGAAAGCGGGTAAATGTTTTATTTAGACTACATTTTGAATTATTCCCAGCGAAATGTGCCTTCTATAATTACGTTTGTTACGTTTCAAAGGCTTATGAAGCCTTTATATTTATTGCACTACATAGAAACTTTAAACTCATGTCTGTTTACCCTGGATAAGCTAGGCATCGCGTCTGGGAGCGATAAAAACCCAAATTTTCGAGGTGGCCACAAATTTTTGATCGGAGGGATAATTAGCTAATAAAATGAGATCGTCATTCAAGATACATATACTAAGTACTAGATCCTGTGACCAATTAATATTCTTGGTATCGACAAATTATACGAACCGGTTAGGAAGGGATCGGAGACGAAATGAAGTGTATAGTTTCAATTTCTGTGGATTGCACCGCATTAAATTTGCAGCGAATACTTTGTAAAGCATTTTCGTTGGGATTATGTCGTTGGAAAGAACCTTGACAAATGTCTAGTTTGTTTAGAAAGACGTGATAGAATGCGGGAAACCATCCATAGATTCAGAAAAAATAACCTATGGAAAAACCAAGGCGGGCGGTATACGAAATGGCGTTTGTTATTCCAAAAGGTTTGTTTAGATCTAAACATCCGAGCCGGAATCAAAAACCAAGAAGCCAAAGGAACTGCTCTAGCCCTGTTGTTTGAAATAATAGGGGTATGGTTTGGGTGGTATGTATACATATGTACAATAAATATAAGCTACTTAATTTTAGTTGAACACTAAACAATTTAGTGTTTCAATTCCATGGTCTGTAAGAAATGTTTCAAGTTAAGAATGTAATTAAACAGTCACAATCTTCATCAATTCCATCCATAAGTCTCTCCTTAATTCTATTACTTATTACTTACCTCGCACCTCCTTAGAGAGTTTCGTTAACATATTAGTGATCTTCGTGCCATTCCATGTGTTCCTATCGAATCCCTGCTGCATTACCGAACGTGCTCCCAGCTTTTCATGTATCACATATGAACAGAAGAAGCACACTGAATATCCCTTGTCATCGATGTTGTCCGATTCGTAGATTAAAGCCGTGCGCGTCCAATTGAATTCATTGATGATCGCAAATACTGCATTGCCCAGATTGTTGCCCTGGGTGCCGCGTAAACGCGTTAAAGTGGGAAAATTTCCTGCTTTCTTGCCAAATGCCGAAGCGCTACCACCAGTTGTTATAACTGGTATATTATAGGCGCCAGCATAACGTGAAATCGGCGCCAAAACATATTCGCATGGCAGTCCGAAGATGGCATTCAAATCGGGTTGTTGCAGGAAAACCTCGTAGAAGCCAATGGGCCCGTAAATGGACGAACAGAATGAATCGCGGGCAATGAGCGTAAAATCAATGTAGGCTTTGTGAAAGCCTCTCGTCTGCACCATGCCAATACCGAGTTCGAGTGCGGGCAACATTTTCGCCATGAAGCAATCATTGTTTCGATCCGGCTCGGTGCTTGGCATCATGGCTAGCAGTATGATATGGTATTGAGCATAATTATCATCTGGGTCATTGTGTCGTGGCGCTAAAAATTTTTGCACAAATTCGCTCTTCACACCCTTCGCAACAAAGGGAAATGCACGGTTGGCGATCTGGGTGTGCTGCAGTGTGGGCTCCGATGACAATTGTGTGACATTGGAAGCGATGGTGGTGGCGGTGGCGGTGGCGGTGGTTGAGTTGGTGGCAGCTGCTAATGTGACAGCGATTACGAGGAGCAGCAGCAGCGTTTCAGTGACTAAATACCACAGATGGCGCTGCATAATGCTACCACCGATTCCCATTGCGTTGTGATGCGTGTCGGGCGATTAAAGCATTTTACCGCTACTAAGCGGGCGGGCGTTTATGTAGTTTGTGAGAAGTGTTTGCGATTTGTCGCTGTTATCAGGACTCTTTAACGTTTTTCACTCTGTAAGTTAATTTTATTCGGCTGTATTCTACACACATATACATTATTTAGCTTTTGTGAGTGCAGTTGGCATTAACGCGTTTGTTTGCGCGTATTTAAGTTTATAACATTGCACATTTCCTTTTATTTTTGTTTTTTTGAGCTAAATTATCAGTCATCTGGTAAAGGGGTTTATTATTTTTTTGGTAATAAATTCATTTTAACTGAATTTGCGATGTATGACAAACACTTATTCATTGATAACGCATTATTTTCCATTGTATTTCACTTTCATTCCTCACATATCTTCCTCGTTCAGTTGTTTGCTAATTTGTTAATATTTAACCATTACCTACTTGTATTTAGCAAAAATCACAGTTTGGTTTTTAAATGTTCCAAAAATGTTTTTTTTTTTTTTTGTCAAAGGCGGTTCTTATTTTTCTCCCCAAATGCGTTTAATATACATACATATGATTTAACTGCTTTTTAAAGACAAATATGCAAAAAGTTTGAGCAAATTTATAATCAATCTAACAGCTTTAATTTAATAGTTACAATCGGCCGCCTACGCAGGAAGGTGTTCTCTGCAAAAGGTGTTCAGACCCTTTTCTTTGGCCTTCGTCCGCGCTAGGGATTATAACCCTCACTATGTAGAATTCTCCTTTCTGTGTTGCCAAAGAAGAGGGGCTGAGCACCTTTCGCAGAGAACACCTTTCTGCGTTCTATTGGAATGAGTTTGTATTGCGACGATCTTGATTGGGTTGAATTTACCGGGATGAGTTCCTTTTGGGATGAGTTTGTATTGGGATGACATCTTTTGGGTTAAATTTTCCGGGATGAATTGTTTTGGGATGAGTTCTCTGGGATGAATTTACCTAGAACCCAAAAAACTGTTCTGAACCAGGTCCGAACTGGTCCCGGACTAGATCGAACATGATTGTGAACTAGGCCTAAACTGGTCCCCAACTAGACCCAAACTGTTCCCGCAGTAGACCCAAAAAGTCCCCAACTTGCCCCAACAGTATCTTGAACTAGTCGTGAGAGGATCTCAAACTAATCCCGAAAGAGTCACAAACTATGTCAACAAGCAACGTTGCTCGAACAGCTGATTAGTTTTGTTTTTATTTGTACTACATCTGAATTTGATTTTTGCATTTAGCAGTTACAGAGCGGAATTTTTCGTTGGGCAGGGTTTTAGCGTGGCGGGACCCAAACCCAGCGCACGAGAAGTTTTACGCCTTCTCACTTTAGATCGCTCCCGAACGGGTGTTTGGTTGCTACCCAGAGGATACGTGGATATAAATATCCGGACGTTGTGAGCTACGATTTAAACCGTACGCACAAGAATCGCCCTTGGCCACTTCCAGGTGAATGGCAGTCAAAAGTTTTCCACTTCTGCATACGGAACCATCCTGGAGAGACCAGTTGGAGAAGGACTTGGCTTCTCTTGGCATATCCAATTGGCGTCAGTTAGCACAGAGGCGAATTGACTAGCGTGCTGTTTTGGACTCGGCCAAAATCGCTTAGGCGGTTACAGCGCCAAAAAGAAGAAGAAGTTACAGAGTGCTGTTGTCTGGTAATTCTTTTGTTGGGCTGAACTGAAATTTGATGTTGATAGAGAGCTTCATGCACAAAACCTCTCCACTAACGTTCACGTTTGGATGCTTCTCTTGGGACTTGGTCGCTTGGAAAATAGGTATCGAGGAAAGCTTAAGCGAGTTCTAGCTATCCATAGCCCGATTTCTCATCTCGTACCTAAAATATCCTAAGGCAACAGGTTTCATTGTAATCTCGCCTATATACATATATAATTTCCATATTGCTAAAGCCATGTATAGCCAGAGTAATAAATATTGACATCCTTTTCGTTAACAGATTGTCATTTCTCTTAACAGATTTCTTTAGATGTATGTATTTGTGTTAACCTGGGTACTTATCGAGTTTTGGATAATTGTCTTGAAGTTATTACACAAATGGAGGAAACTTAAGTTTTACTCCCCCCACATTGAGGGCAAGATTTCAGTACAAAAATCTGTAGTTAAGAGCCGATTCTAAGCTAACTACGCACTGTGAATTTAGCCCTGAATGGCAAATGATTCTTTTTTAAAGCTTTTTCGTTTTCTGAAATAGCTACCATACGCCGGTTGCTGTTTAAGGACTCATTTTAGATTCATTTTACTCTATGGGTACAAAAGATGATTCGCTATCAATGAAGAATGTAGATTTGGAAGTGTATATATTTTTTTGGCTATAATTAATTTTGGTAGCAAAGTGAGGCATCCGGGATTAATCTTGCGTATCGAAAATCTATAGAAAAATACAGGGCCTGGGTTCAAGCCCTGGTCAAAGCAACATCGCAAAAAAATGTAGAAAAAAGATTTTTTCTTAACAGAGGTCGCCCCTTGGCAAGCAATGGCAAACCTCCGAGTGTATTTATGCCATGAAAAACAGCTTCGGAGTCGGCGTAAAACTGTGGGTCCTCCCTTTTGTGTGACAACATCAAGGCTCGGCTAAACACTAACATATTGGTAAGCGCCAATCTATATATATGACTCCGTGTGAGAAATTGATTTATATAAGGCTTATAGCTTGAACGTATTTAAAGGCATAATTATTACTCTAAAAGATAAGATTCTCGGTCTCGGTCTCGGTTCTCGGGTCTGTAGTCTCGGCCAAAGAAAGACCAACGAATCTACTTGATGATTGTGATATCACCTCCAGAAGACGGAATGAGAGATAATATTAGATCAGATTATGGTTTAAATCAACAAGATATAAGTAGAATATGATTTCCTTTTGCCTTTAACAATTTTGTGTTTAATTTTTTTAGTAGTAAAGATTCTCCTAACCATGAAATTTCGTTGGAAACAGCAGTTCAAATTACTTTTGGATATACATACATATGTATGTTAGTTTAAATAACAATGGGCAAATATATCTTTCTCGCCTGGGCATCACAATTGCCCTTTCGCCGCAGTGCTAGCACGGCTGCCACAAACTTAGAGAAAATGTGAGCAAAAAATTTTAGAAACATTACCAAAAAGTTGCCAATAATATTAAATGGAAAGTTTATGAAAGGAGCTTATTTAATTTAAACATTGTTGTGGCGGTGTAACTGAGAGCTAATTAACAAAATTTTAAAAACATAATTTTCTAATAGTGTCCTTGCACTCGTTTTTTTTTTTGACGTCTGGCGTACGTCGAAACATCAAAAAATTGTGGAAAAGGTTTTCTAAAGCGGTCTCCTCTTGATGGACGATCCCTAAATTCGTGTAACACCATCAAAACGCACAAACTGTACCAAACTGTACCAAACTCTTAACAAATATGTGGAAGTCAAGTCTTTATAGATAGCATAATTATACCCCATTTTGTTTTTTCACGGCATGTCGGTTTATGAGCGAATAAAATTAAATATTGAACTTCTCCTCGTCATCATCTATCTTATACGAATAATAACTCACAATTTCGCATGCATGCACATAATACTTGGCGCTTACACAACATGTTAGTGTTTGGCCGAGCTTCTCCTCCGATTTGTGGCGAGCGCCTTGACGTTGTCACACAAAGGGAGGGGACATACAGTTTTACGAACTTGTGTTTTTATTAGAAACAGTTTTTCATGGCAGAATACACTCAGAGGTATGCCATCGCCTGCCCAAAGGCGACCGCTATTACAAAAAAAAAAAAAAATTTCTTTCTTTTGAATTTGATGTTGGTCGGAACCTGGGCTCGAACCCAGGACTTGCGGAATGGCAGTGCACTCTCCTAACTATCACACAACAGCGGCCGCTAGTGTGTACATATGTATGTATAAACCTACCATTAAAACAAACTTCGGTGCACCGAAGAAATTGTCTATGTGCTCACGAGTAAGTTGCTATGCCGCAAATATTAAATGATATTCCACAACGAGCGGAAAGTTACCAAATGAAATTAAAAGTTACCAAGTTACCAAACAGAAAAAAATTTACCATTTATGGTAACAAATTAACAAAGTGGCAACCGTGACTGCTAGTCCAATAAACTCAACAAGACATGCCACAAAAATGTTGCAGATACATACTAAAAACATACAGATTTTTTCATTTCATTGTCCGCTGAACACATTGTAAAAGCAATGCAACTTCAATCCAGAAACGATACAACTAAAAAATTTGAAAGTTATTCTACCTAACCAGACATAACAACAAAGTTTAACCTTCAACTTTGTTTGACCAAATAAGTGTATAGTTATGTTTGTATACATCCCAGCCAGCAAAATCATCGTAAACAAGCTCGTAATTGGATATTTTCTCGAAGAAAAACCGGATTAAAAATCGTTTATGATAGCCGTTTACGACTCTTTTTCGAGCACTTTTTCGCTTTAAATTGTGCATCGCCTACGAACAGTCGTAAACGGATCGAAAAAGCATTCGTATGCGAATATTTTTTACGTCCGTTTTTTATTTGTAAACGAGTCTCGTAAACGATTAATTTACGTTAAAAAAGCGTTTTTTTACACTGCTTTATCTACTGTTTTTGAATGCTAAAAATAAAGGCAATTAATTAATTAAAATTATTGTAGTTCTTTTATTGAATGGAATTATAATTAATAAATATTTATAGTGCCGGATCTAAGTATTGGCATAGAGAATTTTTCGCAATGTATGCAAAGTTTTTTACTTGAATTTCTTTTCGCACATAATTTTTTTTAAATATAGTTAGTACTTTCAAATCAGATTTTTGAGAAAAATTCTAAGTATGCAGTTTTATATCCCATTATATTTTAGTATAACATAGTGCAAGCTTGAAGTTGCCAGAAAACCGAGTTGATTTTTGGCAATTTTTTCACGCAGTTTCTTCCATGCAAATTATGTGCGACATTTTTTTTTTTTGTATGGAAGAAACTGCGTATAAAAAATTGTCAAAAAACAAAGAGGTTTTCTAGCTATTCAAGTGTGCACTTTATTATACTAAAATAAAATGGGCTATAAAACTGCATACTTAGAATTTTTCTAAAAATCTGATTTGAAAGTAGAACTTCTTACTAACTATATTTTTATAAAAAACAATTAGAGAAGAAATCAGAATAAAAAACTTTGCATTCATGGCGAAAAATTCTCTGTGCCAATATTTTTTTTCGGCACTGTATATGTGAAGATATTTTCAGATAAATAAATATTAACAAACTATCTATTTCCAAATTAACAATTAAATAAGAGGGGTTTAATGTATATTATAAAGTAGCTGAATTTATTTTTTCTCTTTTGCCGATAGGCTGCCAATTTTTTTTGCCGGTCGTGTGCATATTGGAAGTGCTTCTTTGAAACGGAAATAAAAACTTCTTCGTCGGAGTTAAATTTTTGACGAAAAGCACCTAAAAAAATAAAGTTAAAGATTAAACTCCATTGGAAATCGGAAAATTGAATTAAATAAAAAGTGGTAATAAATAATATTATAATCAATATTTCTTATTGCCGCAGTCGTTGCCAAACCAATAGCGTTACATTTGGTACCAGTTCCCTTCCACGAGAAAAGTTCTGCTACCTCATCTGTAATAATTTTCCGCCAGTACGTTCTTAAACATTTATCTACATTTAAAATATTTATAGCTTCGAGTTCAGAAACCTATAAAGTGTTTAAAGAATGCAATAAAAATTATTTTATTATGGTTAATTTATGTTTTTAGTTACCAATAATTGTTGTTTTTCACTTGAACTCCCAAGGTCTTTTTCAAATTCCATAAATGCATGCTTTTCCTTAAATGGGCTTCTTGGCAGGACGCCCTCTGCAATGGTTGGTCTCTTATTGTTTCGAAGGGTACCATTTTCTTTCCTTAAAGCAATCACCTCTGAAAATAACCGCTCCAAAACAGCTCCAATTTTTGCATCCATCTGATTCACTTTTTCGTTTAAGGGGTCCACGGTTTTTTTTTTTAAGAAAGTGGTAGATCGTCATTTGCGTTTGCACCAGTCTGCCAATAAATCACATACTTAATAATTTTCTTAAATTAAATATTTAACAAACTACTTACTTATAAAATATTGTGATTGAAGAAAAATTGTCAACAAAACTAAAATTTTTTCTTGTGCTGACAAATTATTACAAGCCTCTTTCTATTATATTTTTTTGTTTTATCGTTTATGAGCTTTTCTCTAACTTTTTGGCGATACGAGAATCCCTCGTAAAACATAATGTTCGAAAAATGTACGTTTTCTTGCTGGCTGGGATATTTTTAACGTAAATATGTATGTCTAATGTGCAATTTAACTTTGCCTTAATACACTCGCAAGTACACATACATACGTAAAAAGTTTTTAGCAGGCATCCTGACTGGAAAGATGCTTTAATATTCTTAAGCATTGATACTTTCCATAGAAGTTACTTTAAGAATTGCAATTGGGCTGTTGGCTTAAGTAGACTTTGAAAAGTTTACAATTTTAGTGTAGAACAGAAATGCTGAAAAATGGTAATGATAATTTATTTTGCCAGTGAGATGAACAACATTCGATGAGTCGGCTCTTGGAGTATTCGAGAGAAAGATTTTGTGGAAGATTTACGGGCCTTTACGCGTTGGCGACGGACAGCGTCGTTCGAATGGACACCGACGCTCCAGCTCTGAAAGTATTCAACTCGGAACCCGCTGCTGGTAGCAGAGGAAGAGGGAGGAACCCTCTGCGTTGGAAAGACCAGGTGGAGAAGGACTTGGCTTAGGCGTTCTGGAAATATTTACCGAGATAGTGCGTTTTCGAACTGGCTGCCAAGATAGGTCGATCTTCCACTCAGGTTAAGAAATATTCATCATAATTCTAATCAGTAATAAACTTTTACTTCCACTTGAACTTTGTTACATTTTTTCAACTCAGAATTTATGACACCAAAAATGTGTGAGTCTGGTTGACTGAATAAATTCTGAGCACACAGAAATTGTTTAAAGGGAAGCAATGTTTTGTGGTACAATCCGTAGAGTTGAATGATTGATGATTATGTGAGCCAAGGCGAATTCATACAAGGTGGCATTGGGGTAAGCAAAAACAAAAACTACAACAACAAACTATACGCATAATGACGGCAAGATGTACACAAAAACATAACAAACACACCATTTTGATATTCCGAAGAACCGCGGCGAATTCTAGCAACACCAACTTGTATAAATTCGTCTCGATGTGTGCTGTATGAAACGCACAATTTTTGATATTTTTTTTTTTTTAATTAACGCGAATGTATTTAACTACATATACATATGTTAATATTATTTAGCATTACAAAGAGAATTTTAAGACTGAATAAATAAAACTTAGCAGATATAACTTAAATAAATTCCTCAAAAAAGTCCAGCTTTAAAAGAACTTCTTCAAAAGGCCTTCTGAAGTGTGTCCTACAAAAGCCCTTCTACAAGCTCTTCTTTGGGTAGCGAAAGCAGAAACCCTTCAATTTGTGCCAATCCATACAAAAAAAGAAAGGCGAAGGGAATGACTCTCAGAAAGGCTTTTTGGAAGAAATTTTTGCTGCTGAAATTATCTGATGGCTACTATATATGACCGCTCAGCCGTGTTCAGGAACTCGCAGCTTATTTGGCATTTGCCTTAAAATAAAAAAGTAAGATTTTAACCAAATAAAGTAGACAGAAAGAAGATTAACTCCACAAGAAATCATTCAACATGTTAGAAAAATATTTCGTTATAGATTTTTGATTACCATTAATAGAAAGCTTAACTTTTTAATCACAGCAAAAAACTGCCAAACACGAAATGGGCGTCTATATTGACCTTAATTAAAAAACCAGGACAATTTAAGTGGGCAGATTTTATCTAAAACCAAGTATGGAAGTCCTCTTAGCTTTTTAACTGCGTGTATTGCTTATCTTCGATTTATCAGGTAGATCAGAAAAGTAAGCATTTTTTTTTTAAATAATGCAAAGCCTAATTTAATAAATAGCAACATTAATAAGCTGCCAGCTTTATGGAGAATAACATAGCAGTGAACAGTTAAGGGGGTTTCAATTTCTATTTTTAGCCATAAAATAACACATGCCATTCCAGACAATTAAGCTTTCAAAAAATTAGAAAACATGTAAATTAATAAACTTGTAAACCATCTGTCAAAATTTGTATGACAATTTATTTACGCAATGAATTGGATGATAACCTGGCGAATATGCAATCGCGAAATAGAAAATGGGTAAATCGGACTCATTGTAGTTTTTACCGAAAATATTTAAAATTTTTGGAGTAGAAAAGATAATTTATTTGAGACCTTGAGAGCCAGAGTAGTCTAACTGACATAATAAAAAATTGTTATAGCTTAAAATGCATTACTACAATCGAAACGGTAATAGCTTGAAAGCTTAGTTAGTCTAGACTTAACTTAACTTACGTAAGAAATCGTCAATGATTGCTCAACGCGTCAATTTAGGCAGCAGCGAAATATTTTCATCTGATTGTCACTTTGCCACCCTTAAGCCACATCAAAAAATTCCTGAACAAACATATACATATTGCGTTTGGCCAATATATAAGTTTACGTTATATAAATAAAGTCTAGACTAACTGACCCTTGAGGCAAGGTCTTATAATTTTCTTTTACTACAATAGGCAGTAGGTGCAATCAATTTTTCAGTAAAATACCGTATTTATTATTTAAAGATTTTTCTTTCTCATATTACTCAAAATTTTATTTAATTTAAGTTGCATTATGAATTTTATACTATGAAAAAAAATGAATTTTGCAACTATCAAAAATGAGTTCAAATTTAATATATTTTTCGTACAAAGTGTGAAATTTCGTTTTTATTATTACGGTTTTTGACTATTAAAAAAAGTACGAAGTACTCAGGAAATGTGATGTGTAAACAATCCACTTCGGGAATAGTTCAGTACTAGTTTCGAGCTACGCCAAAATGATCCCAAACTAGTCCCAAAATTGTCCTAAAAAAGTCCTGAGGCGGTTCTTAAAAATACCTGAACTTGTCGCGAAAAGATCTTGAACAAGTCTTGAAACGGTCCAGAAATGGTGCCCTACTGGTCCCAAAATGATATCAAACTAGTTTCGAAATTTTCCTGAAGTAGACCCGAAATATTCTTGAAATAGTCCTGAACTTGTACCAGTGCAAGTTTTTTTTCTAAACGGTTCGAACCACTGAACCGAAGCGCGTCGCTTTTTTTAGCGCCTTGCAGTGTTGCCAAAAATAAAACCAACTTTGCCATAAATGAAAGGTGCGAAACCAATAAGAAGTTCAATGAAAACAGGGAAGTATTAACGACTTACAAATCGCTTTCAAGTATGCTTATGTATTTGCGTGTTAATTGAGAGTAAACATGCAAGCACTCGTTTACGAGTATTGCAATTCTTTACAAGGAAGTTAATAAGCCGTTACCAAAAATACAAATATGTACTTACTTTACATATTTAAGAAATACAAATAAGTTCAAACGCTTGTAAATTTTTGAGACTCATCTACAATAATAAAAAAGAATCTATAAAAAAAGCTAATTTAGGTTAAATATTACAATTTTAGGGGATTCCTGCTAAATGTAACGGGGAAAAAATAGCAAAATAATATACATATAATGAAATTCAGAAACTTAATACGCGTCTCACACGCGAAGAGTGAGATTTGGATGACTATCAAATATTTTGTGCCCGTAGAAATTTCACAAAATGATATAAATACATACATAGGTACATAAATATGTATTCCAAAAAACGCGGCCGATAGGTAGCTAAGTAAATGAACCGATCGGAAAAGAAGCGTGCGGAGTTATTTATAGATACGTTCACATGTATGTACATATATACATAATTATGTATACATGTGCATATGGCAACGAGCATAGAAGTTCATATGTATTTGATTAAAATTTTTGTATTCACACACCCTGTAGGAAATGTTAGTTTTTCTATTAAGCATTTTGCTTCATCTCCCTTATCAAGTTCGGTAGATATCTATCTATGTATACACCCATATAAAAATTGTAAGCATTGCTTGGCTATAGGTAAATTAAGAAACTAGTCAGCAATCAGATTGGCCTAATATTTAGCCGCGCTGCTAGAAAAAATGGCTTACAGGGCAATTCTGGCAAGTGTCTTATAACTCACCACACTCTTTCGAAAGACAAAAGCCAATTCTGTCAATTCTGACAACTATCTTGAAAGCTCTTTTCTGTTTTTTTAGAAAGACTAATTAAAAGATCTGCTACCGTGGAGGTTTCTGTTAGTCTTTTAAAACAATATTTAAAAACAAATGTTAGTCTTTTAAAACAATTAGATAATTAAAAGATAATTAAATTAAGAAAAAAAAAATATAAAACAAAAAATTTATTAAAACAGGTTTATAAAAATTGAGTAAAAAAATATAAAAATAAAAATTTTTTTAAACAATAAAGTCTACAAACTAAAAGAAAATGAATGAATGAATTTAAATTGTGGATCTCCCTAATGACACGCCAGTACTTTGCTCGCTCGGTCATTGTGACATAGATCTTCATTTGAAACATGCTCAAGTGCTTTCTGTCGAAGGAGCTTTTCACCATGAAACGTCGCAAGGGAGCTTCTTCCTTAAAGTAGCGATCACACGTGTTATACATATTTGTACAGAGATGTACATTTTGGCAGTCACAGAGTGATGTTATCTAGAAATTTTGATCGAGAATTAGTTCAGCTCAGTAAAAAATTTCCAAAAAATTTCACTCGGTAACTGTCAAAATGTACTCTCTGTACAAATGAATAAATCGTGTGATCCCGGCTTAAGAATTGGGTGCCAGAAGAAGCAAAATCTTTCAAACGATCTTGCCTGCTTTCTTTCAATTGCCTTATGAAAGACTCGCAACTACCAAAATAGCCCTGTTCAACTTCTTGGAACGAAATACCCAATTTTCATAAAATTTTTTTTATTTGTGTCAAAAATTCCTTTTGACTTGGATCAAGTGATTTTTGGTTTCGGTACTACATACGTAGCCTGTTCATTTTTACTATTTTTACCCGCTTTAGTGGCCTTGTGCGTCATTTATCCGTATTCTTTTTTGAAAGCGTTGGTGAGGCCTACGGTTAACGACAAGCGCTACAAAACGATGATTGGTTGACCAACACGGCATGTGGTTCCAGAAAGATAGTACAACATGTCTACTATGTATTTAAATGTTTTTTTTTTTTAGCATGAACGATCAGACACAGACATGACGTGATTTGCCCACTAAGTTCGTGCGATTTTACTTTTGTGGGGGTCGCAGCCCCATACAAATCGACAACCTTCATTTAAACATTAAACTTAGGTCATCACAGGAATTCAGTCGGATCTATGCGTCAACGTCTTCGGTCTTCGTATTCGTATTTGCATTAGTTTTCGTCTTCGTGCTAGTATTGGCTTCGGCATTTTTCTTCGTATATGTCTTCGTGTTCGTATTTGTCTATGTTCGTTTTCGTATTCGTTTTATTTTTCGTATTCGTTTTCGAGTTTATATTGATATTCGTTTCGTATTCGCCTTCGTGCTCGTATTCGGGTTGTTTCGTATTCCTATTCGCTTCTGCAATTGTTTTGCATTTCAGTTTTTGTTTTCATTATTGCGCTTGATTTCCTTATCAAAATTGCGATATTTTCGTACACCCAAATGCGAAAAAATCTAAATTTTTTCAACAAAAATAAAAATGTACATACGTATGTATTAGAGTGCTGCATGAATCCATTCAAACTTCTAACCAAACAGATTACAGCAGATTTGAATATTTTACTTTACATAAAAAACATTCAGCGTTTGGAATTTTGTAAGCTATGAATATACATACATTTTGTTTTAAATTTTCTACATTCATATGGAAGAATATGAATGAATGAATGAAAAACATTCAAATCATTCTAACTCAATATATACATCCGTACATACGTGTGTTTGTTTGTACATATTTATGTGCATAAAAAAAAATATTTTCGGATATTCATTAAAAAAATTGTCATTTATTTCAATTCTATTTATTTTCACTTTGTTTGAATACTGTAATGTCGACACATACATATATCCGAACGGGTATTCACTCAAATTCAAAAAAATTTGAAGCCAAAATCATTCATTCGTTTTGTATATGAATAATTTATAAGCCGTTTTGAATGATTTTATGCAGACCTCTAGTATTTATTATTCCATTATCTGTCACACCCCTCGAAAACCGGTCACCTAAGCTAGCCAAGCTATTTTAAACGAGGTAAACAATCAAAAGCTGAGTGTCAAAGCAAACAAAATAAATTAAATAAAAAGATTAACAAAAAAAACTCGACTAAGCGCCATTGGCCGATGTCAAAGTTGTCGCCGAAAATAGAAACGAAGTAAAAAAAAAACATTAAATAATAGCGGATATTTAGGAATGGTTTTAGTTTATAAAAATAGCCAAAAGGCAGCAAGCATGGCGAAGAATAATGTAAAAATAAAAGATCAACGAAACTTTACATTATGCCGGCTGGGGGCATAAGAATTCATGTATAGTACGAAAATACATACATATGTACACATGTAGGTGTGGTTATAAGTAAGTACATACTTGTTTATGTAGTATGTATGAATGTTCATATTAAATCCATTGAAATATGCAAACATGAGCACTCAGCAGGCGCGCAACATTTTTTATTTTTTGACAATTAGGGGATTCACAAGGCATGTTCAGCATCGAAATATCTTATAGCTTAAAAATGTTCTATGTAAAAAAAAAAAAACGATTAAAATGGTTTTAAAGGTATTCTAACTACACCGAAATATTTTTGATGTGATAGAAAATATACTATATAATTAGCTCTTAGCATACAAAGCGACTACCCTAAAACAATTTTATCCGTTTATTTATATAGACAAATTTTAAGACTAAAGATATTACGATGCTTAACACGCCTTGTGATTCCTCTAAATAGGCAAGGAAAAAACTTTTTATACATATAGAGTCTCATCCACGAAAATAAAGCCATCGAAATATTTTTTAAAATTTCACTTTTTTCTTTCATCTTCTTTTGTATACATTAAAATTAATTTAAAAAAAAATATGGCTTACATTATTTTTGCGGTTAAGGCTCAACATGCATACATATGCAAAATTTTTTCATAGAATGTGAATTATACAATAAATCTTTGCTTTTTCGAATTGATACACCCCACTTTGTTTCATGTTATGGCCGGAACTACTCTATGGGTCAATCGGCGCAATGAACCGTAGCCCATTGTTGGGGTGGGAGTGTTGTCAGGAGTGTTGTTGTGAGTGTCACTAAAGTGAAATATCTTCCTCCTATTGACCGTATAGCTCACAAAATTATATTATAATAACAACTAATGAATTAATTTTAGTCTTAATCTTATTCCTTAATCTTTATATTATTTTTAATATCATTATCTTAATACTGATCTTAATCCTAACCTTAATCTTAATGCTAAATTTGTTGTTAATCCTAGCTTCAACCTTAATGTTAAAGTTAATGTAATTTTTAATCCAACCCTCAAAGATCCCAATGGTTACGCCACTGGTCTATTGAGATACGCTCTGAGAGACGTTCCTTGTTACTCACTCCGTTTGAACAGAACGTTTCTCGCTATGACAGTACATATGTATGTACATATGTAGAACGTCTGTTCTTGAGTGCACTAGAGTACCCTAGTGTAGGAACAAGCGTTCTATGAAGGCTTTTCTTGCACTAAATGTCAGATATTGTTCTGCACTGCACTGTTCTACACTTTTAGTGCAAAGTCCTCTCATCTTTGTTGATTTTTGTATGTCGGCAGATGACCCTGCATTTGAAATACCTACTCAGTAGCAAAAAGCAAACAAAAAGTTTCCTAAATTAATTTTTTATTGCTTCTTAAAAGCACACAGATGAAGTCAACATCGTCGGCCTGAAACTAAAAGACGTAAGCGCAGCAGTTTCCAGTTTAGAAAAAAAAGAAGATAAGGAGTGAAAAAGTCCCCCTTGGCAGCTATACCTTTGAAGTGGTGAAGGACTTTGTCTACTAAGATAGTAAGTTAATTCTGGGTTGTAACAGGACAAGAGACACCACAATCTGAAAGATCTCTTTTAAAGAGAGAGTCCCTAACCCAGGGTGGCCAAGCTACATTCGGCTTCCCTAATGAATTCTAAAAGGGCCTTGGTAGGCAAACTCCTTACAACAAAGGGTTCGACCGTTGAAGATTTAAAATGGATCAATCTTTGTCTGGAAGAAGTGGGACAGTGATAGAGAATATGCTCAGAAGTTTCATCATCCTTAAGGCAGAGCCGGCATTCCGACTCTGTGGTCACACCTATTCGGTGCAAGTGCAATCGTAATTGGTTGTGACCAGTCAGGTACCCAGAAAGTAGCCTGATGACGTTTCTATTTTCTAAAATAATATCGTCTCTGTTGAAAGGATAGATGAAGAGTCTGGCGTGTCTAAGGCCCCCCACCGCTCCCCAGTACATACTGCGTTCAGGGTATACCCACTCAGTAATTATGGCTCTCGAAGAGGACCAACTGAGACCACAGAATGGTTCAGGTTCCGAAAAAGCAGTTAGCCATCCTTCTCGTGCCAACTCGTCGGCGACCGCATAGCCCTCGATTCCACAATGGCCTGGTACCTAGAACAGTGTCTACCCAGAAGCCAAAATAAACACCACCAACAACATTAGCCTGGAGATCGAGCGAAGAATATTTTTTGCCAACAGATGCTACTTTGGGCTCGGTAGACAAATGAAAAGCAGAGCCCTCACTCGGCGAACAAAAATCACGCTTTAAAAATCTCTCATCATGCCCATCCATTTGGCGCAAAAATACGGACGTTGTAGAACAAAGATGAAAAGGCTTTGAGTGCTTTAGAGAGAATAATTCTATGCAAGATCTACGGCCCCGTTCGCGTGGACGATGGCTATCGAAGAAGATGGAATGACGAGGTGTAGGAGCTTTTTAACGAGGTGGACATAGTTAAGCGCATAAAAATACAACAACTGGCGCCCATTCGCAAAGGAGAGAGGCAATTGGAGAAGCTTTATGGTCCGGGTCCAAACCGACAACCGGTTGAAAGAAGAAGAAAAAAGACACACAAACAGCGAATATGCAGATTAATGAATTTGAACAAACAATTTATTTCGCCTTTGCAGTT
Source organism: Rhagoletis zephyria (assembly GCF_001687245.7). Taxonomy (NCBI): domain Eukaryota; kingdom Metazoa; phylum Arthropoda; class Insecta; order Diptera; family Tephritidae; genus Rhagoletis; species Rhagoletis zephyria. The sequence continues at coordinate 100,803 of NW_016157639.1, read as the reverse complement.
TTTCCAGTCTAGTAGCAATTCGCTATAACTCTAAGCAAACTCTAAAATAGGAATAAAAGAAGTTTAAAAAGCCAATTTATTAAAAGGTAATGAAAATATTAAATGTGTCTTTGAAAAGTTAACGGAAACGAAAGCAAATCAACGGTTAGCAACCAGAAACGTGCTAGAAAATTACGAATTGAGAAAAAATAATAAATAGATAGTAAAATTTAACAAAGGTTTGAATTATTTAATTTTAATGAATGTATGTGCTTATGAATGTACATATGTACATACAGTGGCGGTCAAAAGTGGATAAATGGTGTGTTGTGTTTAAATATTTACAATGTTTTTCAAGCTAAAATTTTTTTGATATTTTTTTATAAAAATATGGTTCATGCTTTAAAAAAACTATATAAATCATACTTTCAAATTTTATGCAGAATTTATAAAAAATTCACAAATTTTTATCTAAATTTGAAGCTTTTTAACCAGATTTATTTTTAATTTTTTGGGTATGCAGTTAACAGGATTAAAAAATGTTAGTAAAATTAAAGGCAAGTTTTGAGCGGCTAAAAAATGGCATCGACTTTAATATTTTTTTTTTGTTGAAGGCGTTTTGCATTTTTTTTCCATATAAACATGAATTTTTTGTGGAAGAAAAAAGTCAACGCCAGTTTTCCAAAATTTCGCTCTTTATATGAAAAAAAACCGAAAAAGCCGTCAGCAAAAAAAGATTATTAAAAATCAATGCTATTTTCTAGCCGCTCAAAAATTGCACTAATAAAAAAAAAACCTGGTTAAAAAGCTCGAAATTAAAATACAAATTTCTGAATTTTTTCTAAATTCTGTATAAGGTTTGAAAGTGTGATTTATATGATTTTTGTTAAAGCATGAACCACACGTTTGGTAAAAAAATATCAAAAAAGATGTCACTTGAAAAACATTGTAAATATTAAAAACGAAACACCATTCATGCGTTTTTGACCGCCACTGTATGTGTGCACAGAAGTATTTACATTCGTATCCAATAAAATGAAACTGTTGTTTACCAACTACTGGATTGCGAACAAATATCCGAGTCGCGGAAGTTGAATTTATTCTCAATTCTCAACTTTTTCACAAGCCCTATTTTAAGTAATTAACAATATAAAATAACAGTAATTTTTTCGTTTATTCTTCTTAAATGATTAACAAGCGCTAGATAAAATTTTATTGGCTAATACCATGCACGCATAAATTTAGAGATATTTTATGCTAATTTCAAAAAGACATAAGCATTCTTTTGATTAATTAACATATTGTCTAGCCGGAAAGGAAAATAAACAAAAGTGAATGCAAGTAAGTTCAATATAAGATACTATTAATAGAACTCTAATATTCATAGACTCGTTGTTCCTATTTTGAAGCACGAGCCAAAACTTGTTGGCATCTCTATGAAAATCAAGCCAATTGTTATGTGTTTATTTATGATTATCATACTGCGAAAAATATTTTAAGTTAATTTGTGATTTCTTTGGTTTGTGACTCATTCGAAAATAACAAACGTTTTTAAGCTTAATCTACAACAATAGATAATAAATGTGCAAAATTTTGACTAAAATTTATTTTTTCTAACGTCGAGTTAGATCCAATTAAGCAAGAGTATTTTGCCTGATGTCAAACAGTTTCGATAGTATGCTATGATATATTGAAAACTTGGAGCAAGTTTTGGGGGAAATCGATATGTGGGTGGTGCCACGCCCATTTTACAAATATCAATAATCTTGTGTCTTGTTAAGAGATTGTTGTATGTTTGCGTCTTTAGCTATTAAAATATCGGAATTTTTCAAATTTCTGAAATTTACCGTTATATGGTATGTGGCGGTAATTTTAGTCCGATTTAAAAATGTTTAAATTATCGCTTTTTTGAGCCAAGGTTGATAAATGTGCCGAGTTTGGTAGAAATTGATAAACCAATTACCGAGATACACATACATACGTACGCGTAAGTGGACGGTGCCACGCCTATTTTCCAAAAATTTCCCCCAAGTATCATTTTGTGCCGTGAGGTCATTGTGTATATCGATTTTGAGTTAACTAGCTTAAATAGTTACTATTGTATCGCAGTTTTCGTATTTCTGTAAATTACCGTTATATAAGAGGTGGGCATGGTTCCTATCTGATTCCAAAAAATTTCAAGGGCTTTCTTAGTGAGGCTCTAAGCAATATAAGTACCGAGTTTGGTGGGGATTGGTGAAGGGACTACAGAGATACAGCATTTCGTCATAAGTGGGCAGTGCCATGCCCATTTTCAAAAAATTTCATAACTGTTTTTTTTTATGCTAAAATTCTACTGCACGTACCAACTTTCAACAATTAGGACCCTGTATTTACAGAAATATCGTAGTTTTGGAATATTTCGAAAATACCGTTATGTGGGAGGTAGGCGTGGTTATTGTCCAATTTTGCCCCATTTTCAATCCCAACCTACCTTGGATAAAGGGCAACTTACCTACCAAATTTCGTGGACATATCTCAATTTTTTCTCGAGTTATCGTGTAAATGGATAGACAGACAGACGGACGGACAGACATGGCCTAATCGATGTCTCTTTTCATTCTGAGTATTTATATATAAATTTGTCTATATCTATGCGTTTTGGCTGTTACAAGCAACCGTTATGTGAACAAAGTTATAATTCCCTTGTGCACAAGTCCGCGTGAGTATAAAAATATTCCGACGAATTGATAACCTCCTCCTTTTTTTAAGTCGGTTAATAATGAAAAACATTTCATATGTTTGCTTCATTTGTCGAAAAAATTATGGATTTGTGGAAAAAAGAGGATAGAAATGAACTGATCCGCCATCACATATTTGAAAAATAGAATGATGCCATGGACATAGACCCCAAATCAAGGAGTTTGCAGTTATTTGTGAGCAGCTTATGTGGAAAAAATGGAAAAAAAGTGAGCGCAAGCTTGTAAAGTTTCTTGCTGCAAACAAAACGTGGCTTTAATAAAAGAAACAATCATCAAAAAAATGTTACAACTGTGGAGCAGGGCCGAAGGAAATGAACCAAGTTACAGTAGCTTCTCGCTTGCCAGATGAATAAATGTATTCGTGGTGCAATAACACCAAACGCAATAACGCCATATGGTCTTATTTCCATTTTGTTTTTGGAAATAAAACCATATGGCGTTATTTTCAAACCAGAAGTGAAATAAACTCATATTCAAATTTGTGCAAATGAGTACATTACGTCCAAATACAATGAATTATTTCAATTGATACAAATTATTACTAATAAAATGAAATAAATAATTATTTAATATTTCCGGATTTATTGGATATTGGAAAATAAATGTATGTACTTAGGTAAGTTTTAATTTTGCGAGTGCATAACCTGGCGGGTGCACATTTGCTGGCTCCCGTACCGCGTCGCGCCCGGTCGCGCCACGCTCGATGTTGAAAAATTTAAAGCTTATGCTGAGAAAACTAAAACAATTTATCTGAAAAAGTACCCCTGGCATTATGTATGTTAACCGATTTCAATAAGTTTTATTTAAAGGAAATGTCTTACCACACAGGTGGTCCCATTTTAATTTGGTTTAAATCCGATCATTGGATCATGAAGAGAATAGCGATAATCTTAAATTTTTATATGACATTTGAAGTTGGTTTTGTTTTTTGCCTGCAAATTACTTGTTTTCAACCAATTTCATGTAAGATACACACAAAAATTATTATATTATAATTAAAAACTTTAAAAATTGTAAATACCAACTTAAAAAAACCAAATATAACTAAACTTTACGTGAATTTAATAAATGTCTTTCGAATTCAACAGATTTTTTTTTATTTCAGGCGCCATATTCGATCGGCTACTTTTTTTTACTTCAGTTTCGAGTTCAGCGACCTCAATAAAAAAAACCCCCTTAAACCTAAATTCATGTGAAGGTACTAATTTTTTAAATTGTGGGCACAAAATGGGTATCAAATATCACTGTGCGCTCCAGCCCACTCGGGAGTACCTGATAAGGAGAAATCTGACCATTCGGTTAGAGAAGGTTTAGACCAGACATTCCTTGGCCCGCAGCCAGTTATAGCACTTCAACATTCGGCCATCGAAGCCACCGTCAGAAACTGGGTGATTATTTCGGTCAGCAAGGACTTTAGAGGCTTCGAGAGGTTGCCGGAGGGTCTTGCTAGGTATTTGCTTTCATTGAACGGATGTGACTACAGACCTTTTGTGCGACTGTGGACACTTTAAGTGACAAAAACACCTGACTGTGATCGGCATACATGAAAATCACATTTGCCTTTGTACAAGAAAAAAGTTTACTTCACTAAAATGCAACAAAGCGAAAGAAAACGAAATTAATTATATAAACTGTTTATGCTGCTTCACTCCTGCTCAACTACATATCGCCCACGCAGTAATTATTATTATGTATTAAATTTTTGCTTTTGCTGAATTATCTCGAAAAATTGAATAAACATACATACAAACATGCATCTAAATCCTTTTTTAATTATTGGCGTGTGTGTGTGTTTGTTTTTTGCAGTCATAAACTGGTTAAATTGATTACCAACCTCCATTTGTTGCGGCATTCGGACAGACTTTAGCAATTAATTTCAAATTTAGTGGTGTGTTTCGAGAAGTGATTTCTTTTTACCAATGCTAAACAAAGCTGGTGTAGACAAAAAGATAAAAAAAAAAAAAAATGAAAAAAAAACAATGAAGAAAACGAGCGAAAACTTTTAAAAAGTTTGTTGCTTTGCACGCGTTGCTATTTTTAGTCAAAATATGCAAAATTTAAGTAAACCAAATTTTTTTTGTGTGTGTGGAGTGATTTAGCGATTGCTTGCCGAAAATAGCTATACAGCTTCAATAAATATTTGCGAACGTTTGGAAAACCAATGATTTTTGGCTTAGCTAAAAAATAGCTAAAAATAAAGGAATTCAATGAATGATTACCAGCAATCATTTATAAGTATAAAATCTACTTTAATACATACACACATTGTATGTGCGTGCGATATTAGTAGATGTACATTTGAATGCACATACATACATACATACGTACGTAAGTATTTAGATACCTATTTTGTATAAATAAATGCACATTTATTTATATGTGGTTTGCACTGTTAACCAGATGCCCGCTTTGAATTCGTATGTAAATTTTTATTATTATTTATTTTCATTTCTGGTACTGGCCTTGAACTCTCAACGCGTGGAAAAATGTTCCGTTTATCGCACAATGCACTGGCGCGCTGTTGGAAGCACTCTTTTGGAGTGTAATTTGAAATGATTTGGCTTAACTTTTTTTCGTTTTTCTGATATCTTGGCCATCATTTAAGTAAGAATACTAACTGCCTTTATTTAGCACCAAATTCCTTTTAATTAACCAGATACAGTTCATAGACCTCAATTTTGAAAAAAAAGGTTTTGTGCTATCGAAACCTGTGAGGGAGAGGTCCAGTAAGTCGAACTTGAAATAAAATAAATAAATAACACAAGTGGGTACGTTACGTTTTCGAAAACAAATCACATGACGGTGTCTGCTGGACACTAAAGAAATGAATGGGGTTACTGTTTCCCCTTCTGTGGAGTTTTGTAGTAGAAGAACTTTGACAAATCCTTTTAATGGCTTCCGCTGCCACTTAATGACGAGTTGGTGTGCCAGTAAGTGACTTTATATGAATCCCACTAAGACGGCCATCATACCCTGCACTGGGAAAAGGAACCTCCCATACATGCGGAATATAATTTTGAGAAATTCGGTAGTTCTTGAACTCGACCCACTAAACAGAGCCCTAAAGCAGATAGCCAAGCGTACTCTCTTAAACTTTGCAGAAGAAAGTTCCTTTGTTGCAGAAATATGGAGAAGTTGGGATTCCAGCTCCCACTATCCCCTACACCTCGATGAACGTATCAGTATCGAAAAAATATTGGTAGGTCAATCGATAAAAATATCGAAAATTTGATCGAAAAAAGGGGTACTTACATACCTACATATATAAATTTCAATGACTTCTGCGCTTTTTACAGACTATTTGAATAGGTTATGTCAAAAAGTTTGTTTCCATAAATGTGTTGACTAGGGATGGCGAAAAAAATAAAATAATCGATCAATTAACCATATGATTATTCACAAGCAAAAAAAAATTGCACTTAATTGAAATTATTGAGAAATAATCGAATATTTAAAGGCATTTTTACAGTGGGTATTCACAAAAACATTTTTCCATATACAAGTTCTAATACTCTTGTTAATTAGCCTTAAATAAAATAAAACGAGTATTTTTGGCGCCAATAATTATTTATTATTTAACCATTTTCGCAAAAAACAAAAGTTTTGAAAAAGACGCTCAGCAGGCACCGAGGTACCAGCTAAATGACAGTATTTTTTCGAAAGTCCGTAAAGTTTTGGGTAAATAGTTTTCATTTCCTTAAGGTTGACCAACTTGCCTACATACGGCTTATTTACAACCAACTTCTAGCAGTTGACCAACTGGTTCGCCCATAAATCAATGAGTGTGTACGGTCTTTAACGTTGCCACACTTATTTGTGTAGCCTTTACAATGGGCTTGCATGAACAACTATTTACATCATTGTATGCTATGAACTTGAAAAATTCTCGCGGCTGTTTGACAGTTAAAGAATTCATATTTCTTGAAAATATTTTTACGATTATTTTGCAATTACTCGATTAATAAAAATAATCGAGTAATAATTAATCGATTAATGAAACATAAATCTACGATACAATTAAATCATAAATTGGACAAAAATAATCGATTAATCTAATCAAATGATTAATCGCTGCCATCCTTAGTCTTTACCATAACACTGTGCAGCAATACGATACGAATGCCGTATGCCAATTATGAAAGAGGAAGAGCTCTAGAATATGGGATAACCAGCCGTTTGGTGCCTCAACTTCCAACTTTTTTACCGTGTATTTAATTTTTCCTAATTTGGCCTCAAGCTTTCGTCATTTGATACCCATATTGAGAAGGTTATAAAAAATATGTATTACGCCATTTTGTGGCAGCCGTCATTTTGAATTTAGATTGTTTAATATTCTGCTGTATTCTACTAATAATACCCGCTCATTTGATACCCTTATTGAGGAGATTTTAAGAAAATATGTAATCCGCCATTCGGTGCTGGCGGCCATTTTGGATTTCGAATTTTTTCATAGTGTATTGTATTCACTAGTCAAGCACTTTCGATTGATCATCTTCGATTTATAATAATACTGATCGTATTGTGATTAGAGCCAAATGCGTAGCGTATACCAGATTTGAAATCAATAGGTCATTAGGAATGGAGGTAAATTTCAATTACTAATAGATTTGATCCAAAACAAGGATTTTAAATGAGATTTTCCAAAGAACTTAGATCAACTCGAGACCAAACTTAAATACACCGTAAAAAAAAAAACGTGACGCTAAGTAACAAAACGGCAAGTGGCCCAATATTATAGAGCTCTTCCTCTTTCATTATCGTGCCATACAGCATTCGTGTATTTTTTTGCTGAAGCATCATGTAGTAATTAGGCGAAACGCTAAACAATGGCCAGATTGCCTAATAATGACTGAAGCGCTGCTAAACCCTGGTAAGCCGACACTAAGCGCACCGATAAAGAAAAAGAAAATAAGAGTGCACCAATGGTTAAAAATGCTGTTTTGTGGAGGAAAAAAAAGTTTGTTAAATGATCCAAAACGAACTCGTGGATTCTGCGCTGGGAGCTAAGCCGCATACGCCGTGGGAACCTGCAAGTAGGCAAACGGCAAATAACTACACAAAATTAAATGATGAACTAAAACTCGTAAATACATATATCATTATGTATGTATGTATGTATATGTAAGTATGTATATATTATCAATATTGAAAAAATTTGTGCTCCATTTCTAAATACATACAACAAAAAATCATAGTCATATATTTTTAAACGCAAACGCTTATGTCATTCATCATCATCACTCATTAGTAATTAATTTGGATGTCTGTATGTAATTTAACAAAAGTAGCCAAAAAAGTCGGTTTTATGTAATTCTTTTATAGCATCTCTCATCTAAATTTATTGCAGCCGCGTGTGTAGCAAGCAAAATATAGATGAACTGTCATTCCATTGGGTAGAATTTAGACAAATTACCGTGCGATCATTATACAGTAATGGAATTCCACTTAAACGTGGCTCGTCTAAAAAAATATCACATATATATATATATACATATATGCACTTGAGCTAGGAGATTTATCCGAATTTTTGAACTATCGAGATTATCTGGTAATTCGAATATTCGAATACCCGAATAAAAAATCGGAATAGTGCATTGATAAGCGAATATTGTAAAAATACCCCGGTATTGGAATCAAAATATTTTAATTAGCAAGCTAAATGAAGTACTTTATATGGCAATCCAATCAACCAGAGGTCTAAGAGCGCCTAATTTCGAAATTTTTTTTTTGAAGTAGGTTGCCACCTGGTTGAAAATTCAAGATAAATTTGTTTAAAAAGTTATATAAATGAAATATTTTAGTACCGAGGTGACAATTAAAAAGCAGTTCAAGTACCAAGTTGTACGAAATATTTTAATATGGGTGTCAAACGAGAGAGGCCTAAGAAAGGTATGTTTCGAACATATTTTTGAGAAAGGTTGCCACCTGTTTGAAAATTCAAGACCAATTTTTTTAACAGATAAAATGAAATATGTATGTATATTAATCTGGGTGTCAAATGTGAGAGGTTTAAGTAAGCTTTATTTCTATAATATTTGTGAGGAATGTTGCCACCTCAATTCAAGATCAATTTAGTTCAGAAGTTTAATGAAATTTTATAATACGGGTATCAAACAAGGTTTAAGATAGGACTATTTCGGATATATTTCTTGTGAAGGTTGCCACCTGTTTAGTAATGCAAAATAAATCTAGTTAACAAGTTTAATGAAATTTTATAATATGGATTTCAAACGAGAGAGGTATCAGTAAATTTTATTTCTATAATATTTTTGAGGAATGTTGCCACCCGCTTAGTATTTCAAAACTAGTTTAGTTAACAGGTTTAATGAAATTATAATATAAATATAATATGAGTATCGAACCAGACAGGTTTAAGATAGGACTATTTCGGAAATATTTTTGACAAAGGTTGCCACCTGGTTAGAAACTCAAAATGAACTTAATAACAGGGTAAATGAAATATTTTAATATGCGTGTCGTGAACGATTAGTTGCCGAATATTCGTACTATGCGGATTTTATCCGTATACATAAACATCCGCATATTCGAATATACGGACAATCCGGCCTCTAGTATATACATATGTACATATACTATTTGCGGCATTTAAGCATTCGCCGGTAGCTGAGTAATAATTCACCGTAGGCGGTAGCGTTTACAAATAAAGCGTAATTATTATTTTTACGACGCGTGCAGAGCACAAACATACCTACAAACCCAAGTGCACAATCATACACCCAAAAAACCGTGTATACATATGTATGTACATATATAGTTGATAAAGATATGAATGTATGTACATATGTATGCGAGTGGGTTTCTAATTACACGGAAACCATAACTAATGTCAATAGTGATGATATTGGCAATGAAAATGAAAACTGTATCAGATATGTAGTAGTGCACGAGTAGTATGTTTAAAGAATTCTTCGCACTTAATTGAAACTGCAAAAAACTGACCCACATCAATAACATTGTACTTATCTACGTAAATAAAAAGTGAAGTGAGGGAATGAACGCGCCAAACAAATATCTACCAATTTTTTAGTTACATATTTAGTCTGATAAATATTTATTTTTAACGCATGATAAGCAGCTGCATACACATGAGGGTGGTTCAAAAACGAAAAAAAATAATACTTGTATTTTTTGGTTCTTAAAAAAATAACATTTAGAACTGCCTCACAGTCCATGAAGTTTTCGATGTATTTTATGTGGGGAAAAAAGACTTTTGTCGTAGAAATGGTATATTTTTCGATCGGAAAACTCTGTTTCTCCTTAGGAGCATTCCAATAAAAATACTCAATTATTTATCTAAAAATATTTTAATAATAACTGTTTTTTTACATCCTCCAAAAACCCCTATAAATGCTATGGGGGACCCATAAAAAATTGTTTGGATTAAAAAATGCTTAAATAAACATTTGGGTATTATTACTGGAGCCTCTGTCCGGACAGAGCTTTCCGATTGAAAAATTTCGATTTTCACGAGTTGTATATTATTTTACGGAAACGTGTTTTCTCCCATATAAAATACGCGGAAAACTTCATGAGATTTGAGGCAGTTCTAAACATTATTAAAAAATACGGGTATGGATTCACTAAATACTGGCGATAAAACCACTTCGTACTTATGACATGATTAAATATTAAATACTTGCTATTTACTCGGCGCAAAAATAAAGAATTTCGAGATTTCGAGACTATGCGCTTCAGAATTTTCGAGACTGATTTAGGATGTCCACAAGATTTTAGTTATTATTTCGGTAATTTGGGACTATTTAGAAATTTTTAGGACTCTCGGGACTATTTTCGGAACTATTTCAGAATTTTCGGGATTCTAGGGACTATTTCGGCATTTTCGCAACTCTTTCAGGATTTTGGGATTCTCTCGAGAATATTTCTAGCTTTTCGACCCTGATTCGAGATTTTTAAAATTTTAGGGACTATTTCGTAATTTTTCGAGACCAAAGATATCGATAAATATATCGATAAATACATGAATAAAAATATCGATTATCGTACCGATTGTAATATCAATAACAATGCCTATTATTGTTTCGATCAATATACCATTTCAAAACCCGATCAATATATCGATTTAGAAATCGATTCGTACGACGAAAACTTCGAAAAATTACGAAACAGTCCCGGGAATCTCTAAGTAGTCGTCCGAGGAAACCCGAAATTGTCCAAGAATCTCTAAAATTCCGAAACACATAGTACCCAAATTTAAACGTGGTGAGTGTAGGTGAGCACGGTTGTGATGAGCTCAGTTGTGGTGAGTTAATGTGTGGTGGATTTAGGTGTGGTAGGATCAGGTGTGGTGAGTTTAAGTGAGGTGTAATGAGTTGATTTGAGGTGAGGTGTTTTGCATCTCCAAAGTACCTAACTACTTTAGAACAGAGTATTTAGCGCCTGCCAAATACTTGAATTTTTGTACTATAGTATCTAGTAGCAGCTCCTAAACACCCATGTTTTTTTTTACTTTAATATCTAAAAGCTCCTAAACATCTTCATATGTATGTATGTAAGTTTTTTTTACGTGAATATTTAGACATCTCCAAATACTAAGTATTTGAGTATTTAGTACTCAAATACGTACTTTAAATTCAAAAGTATTTAGGTAGGCCCATCACTGCTCTGTTCGGCACAGGGCAGCTCTCCGAGTCATCTGTGCTTAGCGTACGGGTTGAGTAAAGAAAATAAGTATGTCCATGACTAATTACATATGGACATGTAGACACTCGCTACAGATAACTTAATTTGGATTTTCTTTGTTTTTAATCACCAAACTCATCAAAGACAAATATTCAGCTCAGCTGTAGGCATTTATGCTTATTTTATTAGCTCTGTTTATTCAGATTTGTTTTTGTTTTTTTGTTTTACTTTGTTGTATGTCCAGTGCGCTTCTTGGCGTTAAATATTCAAATATTTTTTTAATCGCATTAGCTACATTGTATTTGTTGAATTTGTAATAGCCAATAACCACAAAAGTTCAATTCATTCCACAAACAAAGGAAATAAAAAGCACACCACGTGTATGCATAGCAAACTAACATACAAATATGTCTAGTATAATTACGGTGACCATAAATATATTTAAAAAATGCAGGACAATTTATCAAAAAATTTACCTACATATAATTGCGTTGTATAAAAATAACAAAAATGTACTACATATATACATTTCTCGTCATTTGAATAGCGTACCCTTTTTTTGATTTTTTACCATACAAATTATGCTTGACAAAATTTTTATATGGAAGAAAATGCGCAGCACCGTGAACAAAAAAATTGTCGCCCCTATGTTTATTTTTTTTTTTAATTTTCAAAAATGTTTAAAATGGGATGTAGAGGTAGAATATGCTATATTTTTATAAAAAGTTAATGAATATTAAACAAACAAACGGAAAACTGTACCTAGTAAGTATTAAAAGGATGCGCTATTCAAATAACGAAGATGGTATATTTCTTAATTATTAATCCAATTTTAAACTTTAAACATAAATCACATTTGCTTCATTGGTATTAATCTTTTATAAATGAATATTTACAAAATTATAATAAGGCATATTACATATTACTTTACACGAAATATGAACCTCTGTAAAG